>NC_142780.1:34357700-34555200 GCF_988280905.1 Pimephales promelas
TTTTCGCCCGAAAACGAAAAAAAACGTAAGGGGTAACACTGTCGTTTTTTTGTCGGGTCGAAATTTTGAGTTTCCATATCTCAGCTCTGGAAGGGTCTAGAGCCTCCATTTTTGCGCTCAGGTCAAAGTCTCGCGGCCCTCTATCATAATCCAGAGTTTTGAGAAGATTGGAGAAACTTGATTTTTCGCCCGAAAACGAAAAAAAACGTAAGGGGTAACACTGTCGTTTTTTTTCGGGTCGAAATTTTGAGTTTCCATATCTCAGCTCTGGAAGGGTCTAGAGCCTCCATTTTTGCGCTCAGGTCAAAGTCTCGCGGCCCTCTATCATAATCCAGAGTTTTGAGAAGATTGGAGAAACTTGATTTTTCGCCCGAAAACGAAAAAAAAACGTAAGGGGTAACACTGTCGTTTTTTTTTCGGGTCGAAATTTTGAGTTTCCATATCTCAGCTCTGGAAGGGTCTAGAGCCTCCATTTTTGCGCTCAGGTCAAAGTCTCGCGGCCCTCTATCATAATCCAGAGTTTTGAGAAGATTGGAGAAACTTGATTTTTCGCCCGAAAACGAAAAAAAACGTAAGGGGTAACACTGTCGTTTTTTTTTTCGGGTCGAAATTTTGAGTTTCCATATCTCAGCTCTGGAAGGGTCTAGAGCCTCCATTTTTGCGCTCAGGTCAAAGTCTCGCGGCCCTCTATCATAATCCAGAGTTTTGAGAAGATTGGAGAAACTTGATTTTTCGCCCGAAAACGAAAAAAAAACGTAAGGGGTAACACTGTCGTTTTTTTTTTCGGGTCGAAATTTTGAGTTTCCATATCTCAGCTCTGGAAGGGTCTAGAGCCTCCATTTTTGCGCTCAGGTCAAAGTCTCGCGGCCCTCTATCATAATCCAGAGTTTTGAGAAGATTGGAGAAACTTGATTTTTCGCCCGAAAACGAAAAAAAAACGTAAGGGGTAACACTGTCGTTTTTTTTTCGGGTCGAAATTTTGAGTTTCCATATCTCAGCTCTGGAAGGGTCTAGAGCCTCCATTTTTGCGCTCAGGTCAAAGTCTCGCGGCCCTCTATCATAATCCAGAGTTTTGAGAAGATTGGAGAAACTTGATTTTTCGCCCGAAAACGAAAAAAAACGTAAGGGGTAACACTGTCGTTTTTTTTTTCGGGTCGAAATTTTGAGTTTCCATATCTCAGCTCTGGAAGGGTCTAGAGCCTCCATTTTTGCGCTCAGGTCAAAGTCTCGCGGCCCTCTATCATAATCCAGAGTTTTGAGAAGATTGGAGAAACTTGATTTTTCGCCCGAAAACGAAAAAAAACGTAAGGGGTAACACTGTCGTTTTTTTTCGGGTCGAAATTTTGAGTTTCCATATCTCAGCTCTGGAAGGGTCTAGAGCCTCCATTTTTGCGCTCAGGTCAAAGTCTCGCGGCCCTCTATCATAATCCAGAGTTTTGAGAAGATTGGAGAAACTTGATTTTTCGCCCGAAAACGAAAAAAAAACGTAAGGGGTAACACTGTCGTTTTTTTTTTCGGGTCGAAATTTTGAGTTTCCATATCTCAGCTCTGGAAGGGTCTAGAGCCTCCATTTTTGAGCTCAGGTCAAAGTCTCGCGGCCCTCTATCATAATCCAGAGTTTTGAGAAGATTGGAGAAACTTGATTTTTCGCCCGAAAACGAAAAAAAACGTAAGGGGTAACACTGTCGTTTTTTTTTTCGGGTCGAAATTTTGAGTTTCCATATCTCAGCTCTGGAAGGGTCTAGAGCCTCCATTTTTGCGCTCAGGTCAAAGTCTCGCGGCCCTCTATCATAATCCAGAGTTTTGAGAAGATTGGAGAAACTTGATTTTTCGCCCGAAAACAAAAAAAAAACGTAAGGGGTAACACTGTCGTTTTTTTTTTCGGGTCGAAATTTTGAGTTTCCATATCTCAGCTCTGGAAGGGTCTAGAGCCTCCATTTTTGCGCTCAGGTCAAAGTCTCGCGGCCCTCTATCATAATCCAGAGTTTTGAGAAGATTGGAGAAACTTGATTTTTCGCCCGAAAACAAAAAAAAAACGTAAGGGGTAACACTGTCGTTTTTTTTCGGGTCGAAATTTTGAGTTTCCATATCTCAGCTCTGGAAGGGTCTAGAGCCTCCATTTTTGCGCTCAGGTCAAAGTCTCGCGGCCCTCTATCATAATCCAGAGTTTTGCGAAGATTGGAGAAACTTGATTTTTCGCCCGAAAACGAAAAAAAAACGTAAGGGGTAACACTGTCGTTTTTTTTTTCGGGTCGAAATTTTGAGTTTCCATATCTCAGCTCTGGAAGGGTCTAGAGCCTCCATTTTTGCGCTCAGGTCAAAGTCTCGCGGCCCTCTATCATAATCCAGAGTTTTGAGAAGATTGGAGAAACTTGATTTTTCGCCCGAAAACGAAAAAAAACGTAAGGGGTAACACTGTCGTTTTTTTTTTCGGGTCGAAATTTTGAGTTTCCATATCTCAGCTCTGGAAGGGTCTAGAGCCTCCATTTTTGCGCTCAGGTCAAAGTCTCGCGGCCCTCTATCATAATCCAGAGTTTTGAGAAGATTGGAGAAACTTGATTTTTCGCCCGAAAACAAAAAAAAAAACGTAAGGGGTAACACTGTCGTTTTTTTTCGGGTCGAAATTTTGAGTTTCCATATCTCAGCTCTGGAAGGGTCTAGAGCCTCCATTTTTGCGCTCAGGTCAAAGTCTCGCGGCCCTCTATCATAATCCAGAGTTTTGCGAAGATTGGAGAAACTTGATTTTTCGCCCGAAAACGAAAAAAAAACGTAAGGGGTAACACTGTCGTTTTTTTTTTCGGGTCGAAATTTTGAGTTTCCATATCTCAGCTCTGGAAGGGTCTAGAGCCTCCATTTTTGCGCTCAGGTCAAAGTCTCGCGGCCCTCTATCATAATCCAGAGTTTTGAGAAGATTGGAGAAACTTGATTTTTCGCCCGAAAACGAAAAAAAACGTAAGGGGTAACACTGTCGTTTTTTTTTTCGGGTCGAAATTTTGAGTTTCCATATCTCAGCTCTGGAAGGGTCTAGAGCCTCCATTTTTGCGCTCAGGTCAAAGTCTCGCGGCCCTCTATCATAATCCAGAGTTTTGAGAAGATTGGAGAAACTTGATTTTTCGCCCGAAAACGAAAAAAAACGTAAGGGGTAACACTGTCGTTTTTTTTCGGGTCGAAATTTTGAGTTTCCATATCTCAGCTCTGGAAGGGTCTAGAGCCTCCATTTTTGCGCTCAGGTCAAAGTCTCGCGGCCCTCTATCATAATCCAGAGTTTTGAGAAGATTGGAGAAACTTGATTTTTCGCCCAAAAACGAAAAAAAACGTAAGGGGTAACACTGTCGTTTTTTTTTCGGGTCGAAATTTTGAGTTTCCATATCTCAGCTCTGGAAGGGTCTAGAGCCTCCATTTTTGCGCTCAGGTCAAAGTCTCGCGGCCCTCTATCATAATCCAGAGTTTTGAGAAGATTGGAGAAACTTGATTTTTCGCCCGAAAGCGAAAAAAAACGTAAGGGGTAACACTGTCGTTTTTTTTTTTCGGGTCGAAATTTTGAGTTTCCATATCTCAGCTCTGGAAGGGTCTAGAGCCTCCATTTTTGCGCTCAGGTCAAAGTCTCGCGGCCCTCTATCATAATCCAGAGTTTTGAGAAGATTGGAGAAACTTGATTTTTCGCCGGAAAACGAAAAAAAACGTAAGGGGTAACACTGTCGTTTTTTTTCGGGTCGAAATTTTGAGTTTCCATATCTCAGCTCTGGAAGGGTCTAGAGCCTCCATTTTTGCGCTCAGGTCAAAGTCTCGCGGCCCTCTATCATAATCCAGAGTTTTGAGAAGATTGGAGAAACTTGATTTTTCGCCCGAAAACGAAAAAAAACGTAAGGGGTAACACTGTCGTTTTTTTTTTCGGGTCGAAATTTTGAGTTTCCATATCTCAGCTCTGGAAGGGTCTAGAGCCTCCATTTTTGCGCTCAGGTCAAAGTCTCGCGGCCCTCTATCATAATCCAGAGTTTTGAGAAGATTGGAGAAACTTGATTTTTCGCCCGAAAACGAAAAAAAACGTAAGGGGTAACACTGTCGTTTTTTTTTTCGGGTCGAAATTTTGAGTTTCCATATCTCAGCTCTGGAAGGGTCTAGAGCCTCCATTTTTGCGCTCAGGTCAAAGTCTCGCGGCCCTCTATCATAATCCAGAGTTTTGAGAAGATTGGAGAAACTTGATTTTTCGCCGGAAAACGAAAAAAAACGTAAGGGGTAACACTGTCGTTTTTTTTCGGGTCGAAATTTTGAGTTTACATATCTCAGCTCTGGAAGGGTCTAGAGCCTCCATTTTTGCGCTCAGGTCAAAGTCTCGCGGCCCTCTATCATAATCCAGAGTTTTGAGAAGATTGGAGAAACTTGATTTTTCGCCCGAAAACGAAAAAAAACGTAAGGGGTAACACTGTCGTTTTTTTTTCGGGTCGAAATTTTGAGTTTCCATATCTCAGCTCTGGAAGGGTCTAGAGCCTCCATTTTTGCGCTCAGGTCAAAGTCTCGCGGCCCTCTATCATAATCCAGAGTTTTGAGAAGATTGGAGAAACTTGATTTTTCGCCCGAAAACGAAAAAAAACGTAAGGGGTAACACTGTCGTTTTTTTTTTCGGGTCGAAATTTTGAGTTTCCATATCTCAGCTCTGGAAGGGTCTAGAGCCTCCATTTTTGCGCTCAGGTCAAAGTCTCGCGGCCCTCTATCATAATCCAGAGTTTTGAGAAGATTGGAGAAACTTGATTTTTCGCCCAAAAACGAAAAAAAACGTAAGGGGTAACACTGTCGTTTTTTTTTTCGGGTCGAAATTTTGAGTTTCCATATCTCAGCTCTGGAAGGGTCTAGAGCCTCCATTTTTGCGCTCAGGTCAAAGTCTCGCGGCCCTCTATCATAATCCAGAGTTTTGAGAAGATTGGAGAAACTTGATTTTTCGCCGGAAAACGAAAAAAAACGTAAGGGGTAACACTGTCGTTTTTTTTCGGGTCGAAATTTTGAGTTTACATATCTCAGCTCTGGAAGGGTCTAGAGCCTCCATTTTTGCGCTCAGGTCAAAGTCTCGCGGCCCTCTATCATAATCCAGAGTTTTGAGAAGATTGGAGAAACTTGATTTTTCGCCCGAAAACGAAAAAAAACGTAAGGGGTAACACTGTCGTTTTTTTTTCGGGTCGAAATTTTGAGTTTCCATATCTCAGCTCTGGAAGGGTCTAGAGCCTCCATTTTTGCGCTCAGGTCAAAGTCTCGCGGCCCTCTATCATAATCCAGAGTTTTGAGAAGATTGGAGAAACTTGATTTTTCGCCCGAAAACGAAAAAAAACGTAAGGGGTAACACTGTCGTTTTTTTTTCGGGTCGAAATTTTGAGTTTCCATATCTCAGCTCTGGAAGGGTCTAGAGCCTCCATTTTTGCGCTCAGGTCAAAGTCTCGCGGCCCTCTATCATAATCCAGAGTTTTGAGAAGATTGGAGAAACTTGATTTTTCGCCCGAAAACGAAAAAAAAACGTAAGGGGTAACACTGTCGTTTTTTTTTCGGGTCGAAATTTTGAGTTTCCATATCTCAGCTCTGGAAGGGTCTAGAGCCTCCATTTTTGCGCTCAGGTCAAAGTCTCGCGGCCCTCTATCATAATCCAGAGTTTTGAGAAGATTGGAGAAACTTGATTTTTCGCCCGAAAACGAAAAAAAACGTAAGGGGTAACACTGTCGTTTTTTTTTTCGGGTCGAAATTTTGAGTTTCCATATCTCAGCTCTGGAAGGGTCTAGAGCCTCAATTTTTGCGCTCAGGTCAAAGTCTCGCGGCCGTCTATCATAATCCAGAGTTTTGAGAAGATTGGAGAAACTTGATTTTTCGCCCGAAAACGAAAAAAAACGTAAGGGGTAACACTGTCGTTTTTTTTTCGGGTCGAAATTTTGAGTTTCCATATCTCAGCTCTGGAAGGGTCTAGAGCCTCCATTTTTGCGCTCAGGTCAAAGTCTCGCGGCCCTCTATCATAATCCAGAGTTTTGAGAAGATTGGAGAAACTTGATTTTTCGCCCGAAAACGAAAAAAAAACGTAAGGGGTAACACTGTCGTTTTTTTTTCGGGTCGAAATTTTGAGTTTCCATATCTCAGCTCTGGAAGGGTCTAGAGCCTCCATTTTTGCGCTCAGGTCAAAGTCTCGCGGCCCTCTATCATAATCCAGAGTTTTGAGAAGATTGGAGAAACTTGATTTTTCGCCCGAAAACGAAAAAAAAACGTAAGGGGTAACACTGTCGTTTTTTTTTCGGGTCGAAATTTTGAGTTTCCATATCTCAGCTCTGGAAGGGTCTAGAGCCTCCATTTTTGCGCTCAGGTCAAAGTCTCGCGGCCCTCTATCATAATCCAGAGTTTTGCGAAGATTGGAGAAACTTGATTTTTCGCCCGAAAACGAAAAAAAACGTAAGGGGTAACACTGTCGTTTTTTTTTCGGGTCGAAATTTTGAGTTTCCATATCTCAGCTCTGGAAGGGTCTAGAGCCTCCATTTTTGCGCTCAGGTCAAAGTCTCGCGGCCCTCTATCATAATCCAGAGTTTTGAGAAGATTGGAGAAACTTGATTTTTCGCCCGAAAACGAAAAAAAACGTAAGGGGTAACACTGTCGTTTTTTTTTTCGGGTCGAAATTTTGAGTTTCCATATCTCAGCTCTGGAAGGGTCTAGAGCCTCCATTTTTGCGCTCAGGTCAAAGTCTCGCGGCCCTATATCATAATCCAGAGTTTTGAGAAGATTGGAGAAACTTGATTTTTCGCCCGAAAACGAAAAAAAACGTAAGGGGTAACACTGTCGTTTTTTTTTCGGGTCGAAATTTTGAGTTTCCATATCTCAGCTCTGGAAGGGTCTAGAGCCTCCATTTTTGCGCTCAGGTCAAAGTCTCGCGGCCCTCTATCATAATCCAGAGTTTTGAGAAGATTGGAGAAACTTGATTTTTCGCCCGAAAACGAAAAAAAAACGTAAGGGGTAACACTGTCGTTTTTTTTTCGGGTCGAAATTTTGAGTTTCCATATCTCAGCTCTGGAAGGGTCTAGAGCCTCCATTTTTGCGCTCAGGTCAAAGTCTCGCGGCCCTCTATCATAATCCAGAGTTTTGAGAAGATTGGAGAAACTTGATTTTTCGCCCGAAAACGAAAAAAAAAACGTAAGGGGTAACACTGTCGTTTTTTTTTTTGGGTCGAAATTTTGAGTTTCCATATCTCAGCTCTGGAAGGGTCTAGAGCCTCCATTTTTGCGCTCAGGTCAAAGTCTCGCGGCCCTCTATCATAATCCAGAGTTTTGAGAAGATTGGAGAAACTTGATTTTTCGCCCGAAAACGAAAAAAAACGTAAGGGGTAACACTGTCGTTTTTTTTTTCGGGTCGAAATTTTGAGTTTCCATATCTCAGCTCTGGAAGGGTCTAGAGCCTCCATTTTTGCGCTCAGGTCAAAGTCTCGCGGCCCTCTATCATAATCCAGAGTTTTGAGAAGATTGGAGAAACTTGATTTTTCGCCCGAAAACGAAAAAAAAACGTAAGGGGTAACACTGTCGTTTTTTTTTCGGGTCGAAATTTTGAGTTTCCATATCTCAGCTCTGGAAGGGTCTAGAGCCTCCATTTTTGCGCTCAGGTCAAAGTCTCGCGGCCCTCTATCATAATCCAGAGTTTTGAGAAGATTGGAGAAACTTGATTTTTCGCCCGAAAACGAAAAAAAACGTAAGGGGTAACACTGTCGTTTTTTTTTTCGGGTCGAAATTTTGAGTTTCCATATCTCAGCTCTGGAAGGGTCTAGAGCCTCCATTTTTGCGCTCAGGTCAAAGTCTCGCGGCCCTCTATCATAATCCAGAGTTTTGAGAAGATTGGAGAAACTTGATTTTTCGCCCGAAAACGAAAAAAAACGTAAGGGGTAACACTGTCGTTTTTTTTTTCGGGTCGAAATTTTGAGTTTCCATATCTCAGCTCTGGAAGGGTCTAGAGCCTCCATTTTTGCGCTCAGGTCAAAGTCTCGCGGCCCTCTATCATAATCCAGAGTTTTGAGAAGATTGGAGAAACTTGATTTTTCGCCCGAAAACGAAAAAAAAAAACGTAAGGGGTAACACTGTCGTTTTTTTTTCGGGTCGAAATTTTGAGTTTCCATATCTCAGCTCTGGAAGGGTCTAGAGCCTCCATTTTTGCGCTCAGGTCAAAGTCTCGTGGCCCTCTATCATAATCCAGAGTTTTGAGAAGATTGGAGAAACTTGATTTTTCGCCCGAAAACGAAAAAAAACGTAAGGGGTAACACTGTCGTTTTTTTTTTCGGGTCGAAATTTTGAGTTTCCATATCTCAGCTCTGGAAGGGTCTAGAGCCTCCATTTTTGCGCTCAGGTCAAAGTCTCTCGGCCCTCTATCATAATCCAGAGTTTTGAGAAGATTGGAGAAACTTGATTTTTCGCCCGAAAACGAAAAAAAACGTAAGGGGTAACACTGTCGTTTTTTTTTCGGGTCGAAATTTTGATTTTCCATATCTCAGCTCTGGAAGGGTCTAGAGCCTCCATTTTTGCGCTCAGGTCAAAGTCTCGCGGCCCTCTATCATAATCCAGAGTTTTGAGAAGATTGGAGAAACTTGATTTTTCGCCCGAAAACGAAAAAAAAAACGTAAGGGGTAACACTGTCGTTTTTTTTTCGGGTCGAAATTTTGAGTTTCCATATCTCAGCTCTGGAAGGGTCTAGAGCCTCCATTTTTGCGCTCAGGTCAAAGTCTCGCGGCCCTCTATCATAATCCAGAGTTTTGAGAAGATTGGAGAAACTTGATTTTTCGCCCGAAAACGAAAAAAAACGTAAGGGGTAACACTGTCGTTTTTTTTTTCGGGTCGAAATTTTGAGTTTCCATATCTCAGCTCTGGAAGGGTCTAGAGCCTCCATTTTTGCGCTCAGGTCAAAGTCTCGCGACCCTCTATCATAATCCAGAGTTTTGAGAAGATTGGAGAAACTTGATTTTTCGCCCGAAAACGAAAAAAAAACGTAAGGGGTAACACTGTCGTTTTTTTTTTGGGTCGAAATTTTGAGTTTCCATATCTCAGCTCTGGAAGGGTCTAGAGCCTCCATTTTTGCGCTCAGGTCAAAGTCTCGCGGCCCTCTATCATAATCCAGAGTTTTGCGAAGATTGGAGAAACTTGATTTTTCGCCCGAAAACGAAAAAAAACGTAAGGGGTAACACTGTCGTTTTTTTTCGGGTCGAAATTTTGAGTTTCCATATCTCAGCTCTGGAAGGGTCTAGAGCCTCCATTTTTGCGCTCAGGTCAAAGTCTCGCAGCCCTCTATCATAATCCAGAGTTTTGAGAAGATTGGAGAAACTTGATTTTTCGCCCGAAAACGAAAAAAAACGTAAGGGGTAACACTGTCGTTTTTTTTTTCGGGTCGAAATTTTGAGTTTCCATATCTCAGCTCTGGAAGGGTCTAGAGCCTCCATTTTTGCGCTCAGGTCAAAGTCTCGCGGCCCTCTATCATAATCCAGAGTTTTGAGAAGATTGGAGAAACTTGATTTTTCGCCCGAAAACGAAAAAAAACGTAAGGGGTAACACTGTCGTTTTTTTTTCGGGTCGAAATTTTGAGTTTCCATATCTCAGCTCTGGAAGGGTCTAGAGCCTCCATTTTTGCGCTCAGGTCAAAGTCTCGCGGCCCTCTATCATAATCCAGAGTTTTGAGAAGATTGGAGAAACTTGATTTTTCGCCCGAAAACGAAAAAAAAACGTAAGGGGTAACACTGTCGTTTTTTTTACGGGTCGAAATTTTGAGTTTCCATATCTCAGCTCTGGAAGGGTCTAGAGCCTCCATTTTTGCGCTCAGGTCAAAGTCTCGCGGCCCTCTATCATAATCCAGAGTTTTGAGAAGATTGGAGAAACTTGATTTTTCGCCCGAAAACGAAAAAAAACGTAAGGGGTAACACTGTCGTTTTTTTTTCGGGTCGAAATTTTGAGTTTCCATATCTCAGCTCTGGAAGGGTCTAGAGCCTCCATTTTTGCGCTCAGGTCAAAGTCTCGCGGCCCTCTATCATAATCCAGAGTTTTGAGAAGATTGGAGAAACTTGATTTTTCGCCCGAAAACGAAAAAAAAACGTAAGGGGTAACACTGTCGTTTTTTTTTTCGGGTCGAAATTTTGAGTTTCCATATCTCAGCTCTGGAAGGGTCTAGAGCCTCCATTTTTGCGCTCAGGTCAAAGTCTCGCGGCCCTCTATCATAATCCAGAGTTTTGAGAAGATTGGAGAAACTTGATTTTTCGCCCGAAAACGAAAAAAAACGTAAGGGGTAACACTGTCGTTTTTTTTGTCGGGTCGAAATTTTGAGTTTCCATATCTCAGCTCTGGAAGGGTCTAGAGCCTCCATTTTTGCGCTCAGGTCAAAGTCTCGCGGCCCTCTATCATAATCCAGAGTTTTGAGAAGATTGGAGAAACTTGATTTTTCGCCCGAAAACGAAAAAAAACGTAAGGGGTAACACTGTGGGTTTTTTTTCGGGTCGAAATTTTGAGTTTCCATATCTCAGCTCTGGAAGGGTCTAGAGCCTCCATTTTTGCGCTCAGGTCAAAGTCTCGTGGCCCTCTATCATAATCCAGAGTTTTGAGAAGATTGGAGAAACTTGATTTTTCGCCCGAAAACGAAAAAAAACGTAAGGGGTAACACTGTCGTTTTTTTTTTCGGGTCGAAATTTTGAGTTTCCATATCTCAGCTCTGGAAGGGTCTAGAGCCTCCATTTTTGCGCTCAGGTCAAAGTCTCGCGGCCCTCTATCATAATCCAGAGTTTTGAGAAGATTGGAGAAACTTGATTTTTCGCCCGAAAACGAAAAAAAACGTAAGGGGTAACACTGTCGTTTTTTTTTCGGGTCGAAATTTTGAGTTTCCATATCTCAGCTCTGGAAGGGTCTAGAGCCTCCATTTTTGCGCTCAGGTCAAAGTCTCGCGGCCCTCTATCATAATCCAGAGTTTTGAGAAGATTGGAGAAACTTGATTTTTCGCCCGAAAACGAAAAAAAAACGTAAGGGGTAACACTGTCGTTTTTTTTTGGGTCGAAATTTTGAGTTTCCATATCTCAGCTCTGGAAGGGTCTAGAGCCTCCATTTTTGCGCTCAGGTCAAAGTCTCGCGGCCCTCTATCATAATCCAGAGTTTTGCGAAGATTGGAGAAACTTGATTTTTCGCCCGAAAACGAAAAAAAACGTAAGGGGTAACACTGTCGTTTTTTTTTCGGGTCGAAATTTTGAGTTTCCATATCTCAGCTCTGGAAGGGTCTAGAGCCTCCATTTTTGCGCTCAGGTCAAAGTCTCGCGGCCCTCTATCATAATCCAGAGTTTTGAGAAGATTGGAGAAACTTGATTTTTCGCCCGAAAACGAAAAAAAACGTAAGGGGTAACACTGTCGTTTTTTTTTCGGGTCGAAATTTTGAGTTTCCATATCTCAGCTCTGGAAGGGTCTAGAGCCTCCATTTTTGCGCTCAGGTCAAAGTCTCGCGGCCCTCTATCATAATCCAGAGTTTTGAGAAGATTGGAGAAACTTGATTTTTCGCCCGAAAACGAAAAAAAAACGTAAGGGGTAACACTGTCGTTTTTTTTTGGGTCGAAATTTTGAGTTTCCATATCTCAGCTCTGGAAGGGTCTAGAGCCTCCATTTTTGCGCTCAGGTCAAAGTCTCGCGGCCCTCTATCATAATCCAGAGTTTTGCGAAGATTGGAGAAACTTGATTTTTCGCCCGAAAACGAAAAAAAACGTAAGGGGTAACACTGTCGTTTTTTTTTCGGGTCGAAATTTTGAGTTTCCATATCTCAGCTCTGGAAGGGTCTAGAGCCTCCATTTTTGCGCTCAGGTCAAAGTCTCGCGGCCCTCTATCATAATCCAGAGTTTTGAGAAGATTGGAGAAACTTGATTTTTCGCCCGAAAACGAAAAAAAACGTAAGGGGTAACACTGTCGTTTTTTTTTTCGGGTCGAAATTTTGAGTTTCCATATCTCAGCTCTGGAAGGGTCTAGAGCCTCCATTTTTGCGCTCAGGTCAAAGTCTCGCGGCCCTCTATCATAATCCAGAGTTTTGAGAAGATTGGAGAAACTTGATTTTTCGCCCGAAAACGAAAAAAAACGTAAGGGGTAACACTGTCGTTTTTTTTTTCGGGTCGAAATTTTGAGTTTCCATATCTCAGCTCTGGAAGGGTCTAGAGCCTCCATTTTTGCGCTCAGGTCAAAGTCTCGCGGCCCTCTATCATAATCCAGAGTTTTGAGAAGATTGGAGAAACTTGATTTTTCGCCCGAAAACGAAAAAAAAAAACGTAAGGGGTAACACTGTCGTTTTTTTTTCGGGTCGAAATTTTGAGTTTCCATATCTCAGCTCTGGAAGGGTCTAGAGCCTCCATTTTTGCGCTCAGGTCAAAGTCTCGTGGCCCTCTATCATAATCCAGAGTTTTGAGAAGATTGGAGAAACTTGATTTTTCGCCCGAAAACGAAAAAAAACGTAAGGGGTAACACTGTCGTTTTTTTTTTCGGGTCGAAATTTTGAGTTTCCATATCTCAGCTCTGGAAGGGTCTAGAGCCTCCATTTTTGCGCTCAGGTCAAAGTCTCTCGGCCCTCTATCATAATCCAGAGTTTTGAGAAGATTGGAGAAACTTGATTTTTCGCCCGAAAACGAAAAAAAACGTAAGGGGTAACACTGTCGTTTTTTTTTCGGGTCGAAATTTTGATTTTCCATATCTCAGCTCTGGAAGGGTCTAGAGCCTCCATTTTTGCGCTCAGGTCAAAGTCTCGCGGCCCTCTATCATAATCCAGAGTTTTGAGAAGATTGGAGAAACTTGATTTTTCGCCCGAAAACGAAAAAAAAAACGTAAGGGGTAACACTGTCGTTTTTTTTTCGGGTCGAAATTTTGAGTTTCCATATCTCAGCTCTGGAAGGGTCTAGAGCCTCCATTTTTGCGCTCAGGTCAAAGTCTCGCGGCCCTCTATCATAATCCAGGGTTTTGAGAAGATTGGAGAAACTTGATTTTTCGCCCGAAAACGAAAAAAAACGTAAGGGGTAACACTGTCGTTTTTTTTTTCGGGTCGAAATTTTGAGTTTCCATATCTCAGCTCTGGAAGGGTCTAGAGCCTCCATTTTTGCGCTCAGGTCAAAGTCTCGCGGCCCTCTATCATAATCCAGAGTTTTGAGAAGATTGGAGAAACTTGATTTTTCGCCCGAAAACGAAAAAAAAACGTAAGGGGTAACACTGTCGTTTTTTTTTTGGGTCGAAATTTTGAGTTTCCATATCTCAGCTCTGGAAGGGTCTAGAGCCTCCATTTTTGCGCTCAGGTCAAAGTCTCGCGGCCCTCTATCATAATCCAGAGTTTTGCGAAGATTGGAGAAACTTGATTTTTCGCCCGAAAACGAAAAAAAACGTAAGGGGTAACACTGTCGTTTTTTTTCGGGTCGAAATTTTGAGTTTCCATATCTCAGCTCTGGAAGGGTCTAGAGCCTCCATTTTTGCGCTCAGGTCAAAGTCTCGCGGCCCTCTATCATAATCCAGAGTTTTGAGAAGATTGGAGAAACTTGATTTTTCGCCCGAAAACGAAAAAAAACGTAAGGGGTAACACTGTCGTTTTTTTTTTCGGGTCAAAATTTTGAGTTTCCATATCTCAGCTCTGGAAGGGTCTAGAGCCTCCATTTTTGCGCTCAGGTCAAAGTCTCGCGGCCCTCTATCATAATCCAGAGTTTTGAGAAGATTGGAGAAACTTGATTTTTCGCCCGAAAACGAAAAAAAACGTAAGGGGTAACACTGTCGTTTTTTTTTCGGGTCGAAATTTTGAGTTTCCATATCTCAGCTCTGGAAGGGTCTAGAGCCTCCATTTTTGCGCTCAGGTCAAAGTCTCGCGGCCCTCTATCATAATCCAGAGTTTTGAGAAGATTGGAGAAACTTGATTTTTCGCCCGAAAACGAAAAAAAAACGTAAGGGGTAACACTGTCGTTTTTTTTACGGGTCGAAATTTTGAGTTTCCATATCTCAGCTCTGGAAGGGTCTAGAGCCTCCATTTTTGCGCTCAGGTCAAAGTCTCGCGGCCCTCTATCATAATCCAGAGTTTTGAGAAGATTGGAGAAACTTGATTTTTCGCCCGAAAACGAAAAAAAACGTAAGGGGTAACACTGTCGTTTTTTTTTCGGGTCGAAATTTTGAGTTTCCATATCTCAGCTCTGGAAGGGTCTAGAGCCTCCATTTTTGCGCTCAGGTCAAAGTCTCGCGGCCCTCTATCATAATCCAGAGTTTTGAGAAGATTGGAGAAACTTGATTTTTCGCCCGAAAACGAAAAAAAAACGTAAGGGGTAACACTGTCGTTTTTTTTCGGGTCGAAATTTTGAGTTTCCATATCTCAGCTCTGGAAGGGTCTAGAGCCTCCATTTTTGC
Source organism: Pimephales promelas (assembly GCF_988280905.1). Taxonomy (NCBI): domain Eukaryota; kingdom Metazoa; phylum Chordata; class Actinopteri; order Cypriniformes; family Leuciscidae; genus Pimephales; species Pimephales promelas. The sequence goes on from NC_142780.1 coordinate 34,372,067, forward strand.
GCTCAGGTCAAAGTCTCGCGGCCCTCTATCATAATCCAGAGTTTTGAGAAGATTGGAGAAACTTGATTTTTCGCCCGAAAACGAAAAAAAACGTAAGGGGTAACACTGTCGTTTTTTTTTTCGGGTCAAAATTTTGAGTTTCCATATCTCAGCTCTGGAAGGGTCTAGAGCCTCCATTTTTGCGCTCAGGTCAAAGTCTCGCGGCCCTCTATCATAATCCAGAGTTTTGAGAAGATTGGAGAAACTTGATTTTTCGCCCGAAAACGAAAAAAAACGTAAGGGGTAACACTGTCGTTTTTTTTTCGGGTCGAAATTTTGAGTTTCCATATCTCAGCTCTGGAAGGGTCTAGAGCCTCCATTTTTGCGCTCAGGTCAAAGTCTCGCGGCCCTCTATCATAATCCAGAGTTTTGAGAAGATTGGAGAAACTTGATTTTTCGCCCGAAAACGAAAAAAAAACGTAAGGGGTAACACTGTCGTTTTTTTTACGGGTCGAAATTTTGAGTTTCCATATCTCAGCTCTGGAAGGGTCTAGAGCCTCCATTTTTGCGCTCAGGTCAAAGTCTCGCGGCCCTCTATCATAATCCAGAGTTTTGAGAAGATTGGAGAAACTTGATTTTTCGCCCGAAAACGAAAAAAAACGTAAGGGGTAACACTGTCGTTTTTTTTTCGGGTCGAAATTTTGAGTTTCCATATCTCAGCTCTGGAAGGGTCTAGAGCCTCCATTTTTGCGCTCAGGTCAAAGTCTCGCGGCCCTCTATCATAATCCAGAGTTTTGAGAAGATTGGAGAAACTTGATTTTTCGCCCGAAAACGAAAAAAAAACGTAAGGGGTAACACTGTCGTTTTTTTTTCGGGTCGAAATTTTGAGTTTCCATATCTCAGCTCTGGAAGGGTCTAGAGCCTCCATTTTTGCGCTCAGGTCAAAGTCTCGCGGCCCTCTATCATAATCCAGAGTTTTGAGAAGATTGGAGAAACTTGATTTTTCGCCCGAAAACGAAAAAAAACGTAAGGGGTAACACTGTCGTTTTTTTTGTCGGGTCGAAATTTTGAGTTTCCATATCTCAGCTCTGGAAGGGTCTAGAGCCTCCATTTTTGCGCTCAGGTCAAAGTCTCGCGGCCCTCTATCATAATCCAGAGTTTTGAGAAGATTGGAGAAACTTGATTTTTCGCCCGAAAACGAAAAAAAACGTAAGGGGTAACACTGTGGGTTTTTTTTCGGGTCGAAATTTTGAGTTTCCATATCTCAGCTCTGGAAGGGTCTAGAGCCTCCATTTTTGCGCTCAGGTCAAAGTCTCGCGGCCCTCTATCATAATCCAGAGTTTTGAGAAGATTGGAGAAACTTGATTTTTCGCCCGAAAACGAAAAAAAACGTAAGGGGTAACACTGTCGTTTTTTTTTTCGGGTCGAAATTTTGAGTTTCCATATCTCAGCTCTGGAAGGGTCTAGAGCCTCCATTTTTGCGCTCAGGTCAAAGTCTCGCGGCCCTCTATCATAATCCAGAGTTTTGAGAAGATTGGAGAAACTTGATTTTTCGCCCGAAAACGAAAAAAAACGTAAGGGGTAACACTGTCGTTTTTTTTTCGGGTCGAAATTTTGAGTTTCCATATCTCAGCTCTGGAAGGGTCTAGAGCCTCCATTTTTGCGCTCAGGTCAAAGTCTCGCGGCCCTCTATCATAATCCAGAGTTTTGAGAAGATTGGAGAAACTTGATTTTTCGCCCGAAAACGAAAAAAAAACGTAAGGGGTAACACTGTCGTTTTTTTTTGGGTCGAAATTTTGAGTTTCCATATCTCAGCTCTGGAAGGGTCTAGAGCCTCCATTTTTGCGCTCAGGTCAAAGTCTCGCGGCCCTCTATCATAATCCAGAGTTTTGCGAAGATTGGAGAAACTTGATTTTTCGCCCGAAAACGAAAAAAAACGTAAGGGGTAACACTGTCGTTTTTTTGTCGGGTCGAAATTTTGAGTTTCCATATCTCAGCTCTGGAAGGGTCTAGAGCCTCCATTTTTGCGCTCAGGTCAAAGTCTCGCGGCCCTCTATCATAATCCAGAGTTTTGAGAAGATTGGAGAAACTTGATTTTTCGCCCGAAAACGAAAAAAAACGTAAGGGGTAACACTGTCGTTTTTTTTTCGGGTCGAAATTTTGAGTTTCCATATCTCAGCTCTGGAAGGGTCTAGAGCCTCCATTTTTGCGCTCAGGTCAAAGTCTCGCGGCCCTCTATCATAATCCAGAGTTTTGAGAAGATTGGAGAAACTTGATTTTTCGCCCGAAAACGAAAAAAAAACGTAAGGGGTAACACTGTCGTTTTTTTTTGGGTCGAAATTTTGAGTTTCCATATCTCAGCTCTGGAAGGGTCTAGAGCCTCCATTTTTGCGCTCAGGTCAAAGTCTCGCGGCCCTCTATCATAATCCAGAGTTTTGCGAAGATTGGAGAAACTTGATTTTTCGCCCGAAAACGAAAAAAAACGTAAGGGGTAACACTGTCGTTTTTTTTTCGGGTCGAAATTTTGAGTTTCCATATCTCAGCTCTGGAAGGGTCTAGAGCCTCCATTTTTGCGCTCAGGTCAAAGTCTCGCGGCCCTCTATCATAATCCAGAGTTTTGAGAAGATTGGAGAAACTTGATTTTTCGCCCGAAAACGAAAAAAAAAAACGTAAGGGGTAACACTGTCGTTTTTTTTTCGGGTCGAAATTTTGAGTTTCCATATCTCAGCTCTGGAAGGGTCTAGAGCCTCCATTTTTGCGCTCAGGTCAAAGTCTCGTGGCCCTCTATCATAATCCAGAGTTTTGAGAAGATTGGAGAAACTTGATTTTTCGCCCGAAAACGAAAAAAAACGTAAGGGGTAACACTGTCGTTTTTTTTTTCGGGTCGAAATTTTGAGTTTCCATATCTCAGCTCTGGAAGGGTCTAGAGCCTCCATTTTTGCGCTCAGGTCAAAGTCTCTCGGCCCTCTATCATAATCCAGAGTTTTGAGAAGATTGGAGAAACTTGATTTTTCGCCCGAAAACGAAAAAAAACGTAAGGGGTAACACTGTCGTTTTTTTTTCGGGTCGAAATTTTGATTTTCCATATCTCAGCTCTGGAAGGGTCTAGAGCCTCCATTTTTGCGCTCAGGTCAAAGTCTCGCGGCCCTCTATCATAATCCAGAGTTTTGAGAAGATTGGAGAAACTTGATTTTTCGCCCGAAAACGAAAAAAAAAACGTAAGGGGTAACACTGTCGTTTTTTTTTCGGGTCGAAATTTTGAGTTTCCATATCTCAGCTCTGGAAGGGTCTAGAGCCTCCATTTTTGCGCTCAGGTCAAAGTCTCGCGGCCCTCTATCATAATCCAGGGTTTTGAGAAGATTGGAGAAACTTGATTTTTCGCCCGAAAACGAAAAAAAACGTAAGGGGTAACACTGTCGTTTTTTTTTTCGGGTCGAAATTTTGAGTTTCCATATCTCAGCTCTGGAAGGGTCTAGAGCCTCCATTTTTGCGCTCAGGTCAAAGTCTCGCGGCCCTCTATCATAATCCAGAGTTTTGAGAAGATTGGAGAAACTTGATTTTTCGCCCGAAAACGAAAAAAAAACGTAAGGGGTAACACTGTCGTTTTTTTTTTGGGTCGAAATTTTGAGTTTCCATATCTCAGCTCTGGAAGGGTCTAGAGCCTCCATTTTTGCGCTCAGGTCAAAGTCTCGCGGCCCTCTATCATAATCCAGAGTTTTGCGAAGATTGGAGAAACTTGATTTTTCGCCCGAAAACGAAAAAAAACGTAAGGGGTAACACTGTTGTTTTTTTTCGGGTCGAAATTTTGAGTTTCCATATCTCAGCTCTGGAAGGGTCTAGAGCCTCCATTTTTGCGCTCAGGTCAAAGTCTCGCAGCCCTCTATCATAATCCAGAGTTTTGAGAAGATTGGAGAAACTTGATTTTTCGCCCGAAAACGAAAAAAAACGTAAGGGGTAACACTGTCGTTTTTTTTTTCGGGTCGAAATTTTGAGTTTCCATATCTCAGCTCTGGAAGGGTCTAGAGCCTCCATTTTTGCGCTCAGGTCAAAGTCTCGCGGCCCTCTATCATAATCCAGAGTTTTGAGAAGATTGGAGAAACTTGATTTTTCGCCCGAAAACGAAAAAAAACGTAAGGGGTAACACTGTCGTTTTTTTTTCGGGTCGAAATTTTGAGTTTCCATATCTCAGCTCTGGAAGGGTCTAGAGCCTCCATTTTTGCGCTCAGGTCAAAGTCTCGCGGCCCTCTATCATAATCCAGAGTTTTGAGAAGATTGGAGAAACTTGATTTTTCGCCCGAAAACGAAAAAAAAACGTAAGGGGTAACACTGTCGTTTTTTTTACGGGTCGAAATTTTGAGTTTCCATATCTCAGCTCTGGAAGGGTCTAGAGCCTCCATTTTTGCGCTCAGGTCAAAGTCTCGCGGCCCTCTATCATAATCCAGAGTTTTGAGAAGATTGGAGAAACTTGATTTTTCGCCCGAAAACGAAAAAAAACGTAAGGGGTAACACTGTCGTTTTTTTTTCGGGTCGAAATTTTGAGTTTCCATATCTCAGCTCTGGAAGGGTCTAGAGCCTCCATTTTTGCGCTCAGGTCAAAGTCTCGCGGCCCTCTATCATAATCCAGAGTTTTGAGAAGATTGGAGAAACTTGATTTTTCGCCCGAAAACGAAAAAAAAAACGTAAGGGGTAACACTGTCGTTTTTTTTTCGGGTCGAAATTTTGAGTTTCCATATCTCAGCTCTGGAAGGGTCTAGAGCCTCCATTTTTGCGCTCAGGTCAAAGTCTCGCGGCCCTCTATCATAATCCAGAGTTTTGAGAAGATTGGAGAAACTTGATTTTTCGCCCGAAAACGAAAAAAAACGTAAGGGGTAACACTGTCGTTTTTTTTGTCGGGTCGAAATTTTGAGTTTCCATATCTCAGCTCTGGAAGGGTCTAGAGCCTCCATTTTTGCGCTCAGGTCAAAGTCTCGCGGCCCTCTATCATAATCCAGAGTTTTGAGAAGATTGGAGAAACTTGATTTTTCGCCCGAAAACGAAAAAAAACGTAAGGGGTAACACTGTGGGTTTTTTTTCGGGTCGAAATTTTGAGTTTCCATATCTCAGCTCTGGAAGGGTCTAGAGCCTCCATTTTTGCGCTCAGGTCAAAGTCTCGCGGCCCTCTATCATAATCCAGAGTTTTGAGAAGATTGGAGAAACTTGATTTTTCGCCCGAAAACGAAAAAAAACGTAAGGGGTAACACTGTCGTTTTTTTTTTCGGGTCGAAATTTTGAGTTTCCATATCTCAGCTCTGGAAGGGTCTAGAGCCTCCATTTTTGCGCTCAGGTCAAAGTCTCGCGGCCCTCTATCATAATCCAGAGTTTTGAGAAGATTGGAGAAACTTGATTTTTCGCCCGAAAACGAAAAAAAACGTAAGGGGTAACACTGTCGTTTTTTTTTCGGGTCGAAATTTTGAGTTTCCATATCTCAGCTCTGGAAGGGTCTAGAGCCTCCATTTTTGCGCTCAGGTCAAAGTCTCGCGGCCCTCTATCATAATCCAGAGTTTTGAGAAGATTGGAGAAACTTGATTTTTCGCCCGAAAACGAAAAAAAAACGTAAGGGGTAACACTGTCGTTTTTTTTTGGGTCGAAATTTTGAGTTTCCATATCTCAGCTCTGGAAGGGTCTAGAGCCTCCATTTTTGCGCTCAGGTCAAAGTCTCGCGGCCCTCTATCATAATCCAGAGTTTTGCGAAGATTGGAGAAACTTGATTTTTCGCCCGAAAACGAAAAAAAACGTAAGGGGTAACACTGTCGTTTTTTTTTTCGGGTCGAAATTTTGAGTTTCCATATCTCAGCTCTGGAAGGGTCTAGAGCCTCCATTTTTGCGCTCAGGTCAAAGTCTCGCGGCCCTCTATCATAATCCAGAGTTTTGAGAAGATTGGAGAAACTTGATTTTTCGCCCGAAAACGAAAAAAAAACGTAAGGGGTAACACTGTCGTTTTTTTTTTGGGTCGAAATTTTGAGTTTCCATATCTCAGCTCTGGAAGGGTCTAGAGCCTCCATTTTTGCGCTCAGGTCAAAGTCTCGCGGCCCTCTATCATAATCCAGAGTTTTGCGAAGATTGGAGAAACTTGATTTTTCGCCCGAAAACGAAAAAAAAACGTAAGGGGTAACACTGTCGTTTTTTTTCGGGTCGAAATTTTGAGTTTCCATATCTCAGCTCTGGAAGGGTCTAGAGCCTCCATTTTTGCGCTCAGGTCAAAGTCTCGCAGCCCTCTATCATAATCCAGAGTTTTGAGAAGATTGGAGAAACTTGATTTTTCGCCCGAAAACGAAAAAAAACGTAAGGGGTAACACTGTCGTTTTTTTTTTCGGGTCGAAATTTTGAGTTTCCATATCTCAGCTCTGGAAGGGTCTAGAGCCTCCATTTTTGCGCTCAGGTCAAAGTCTCGCGGCCCTCTATCATAATCCAGAGTTTTGAGAAGATTGGAGAAACTTGATTTTTCGCCCGAAAACGAAAAAAAACGTAAGGGGTAACACTGTCGTTTTTTTTTTCGGGTCGAAATTTTGAGTTTCCATATCTCAGCTCTGGAAGGGTCTAGAGCCTCCATTTTTGCGCTCAGGTCAAAGTCTCGCGGCCCTCTATCATAATCCAGAGTTTTGAGAAGATTGGAGAAACTTGATTTTTCGCCCGAAAACGAAAAAAAAACGTAAGGGGTAACACTGTCGTTTTTTTTTTGGGTCGAAATTTTGAGTTTCCATATCTCAGCTCTGGAAGGGTCTAGAGCCTCCATTTTTGCGCTCAGGTCAAAGTCTCGCGGCCCTCTATCATAATCCAGAGTTTTGCGAAGATTGGAGAAACTTGATTTTTCGCCCGAAAACGAAAAAAAACGTAAGGGGTAACACTGTCGTTTTTTTTCGGGTCGAAATTTTGAGTTTCCATATCTCAGCTCTGGAAGGGTCTAGAGCCTCCATTTTTGCGCTCAGGTCAAAGTCTCGCAGCCCTCTATCATAATCCAGAGTTTTGAGAAGATTGGAGAAACTTGATTTTTCGCCCGAAAACGAAAAAAAACGTAAGGGGTAACACTGTCGTTTTTTTTTTCGGGTCGAAATTTTGAGTTTCCATATCTCAGCTCTGGAAGGGTCTAGAGCCTCCATTTTTGCGCTCAGGTCAAAGTCTCGCGGCCCTCTATCATAATCCAGAGTTTTGAGAAGATTGGAGAAACTTGATTTTTCGCCCGAAAACGAAAAAAAACGTAAGGGGTAACACTGTCGTTTTTTTTTCGGGTCGAAATTTTGAGTTTCCATATCTCAGCTCTGGAAGGGTCTAGAGCCTCCATTTTTGCGCTCAGGTCAAAGTCTCGCGGCCCTCTATCATAATCCAGAGTTTTGAGAAGATTGGAGAAACTTGATTTTTCGCCCGAAAACGAAAAAAAAACGTAAGGGGTAACACTGTCGTTTTTTTTACGGGTCGAAATTTTGAGTTTCCATATCTCAGCTCTGGAAGGGTCTAGAGCCTCCATTTTTGCGCTCAGGTCAAAGTCTCGCGGCCCTCTATCATAATCCAGAGTTTTGAGAAGATTGGAGAAACTTGATTTTTCGCCCGAAAACGAAAAAAAACGTAAGGGGTAACACTGTCGTTTTTTTTTCGGGTCGAAATTTTGAGTTTCCATATCTCAGCTCTGGAAGGGTCTAGAGCCTCCATTTTTGCGCTCAGGTCAAAGTCTCGCGGCCCTCTATCATAATCCAGAGTTTTGAGAAGATTGGAGAAACTTGATTTTTCGCCCGAAAACGAAAAAAAAACGTAAGGGGTAACACTGTCGTTTTTTTTTCGGGTCGAAATTTTGAGTTTCCATATCTCAGCTCTGGAAGGGTCTAGAGCCTCCATTTTTGCGCTCAGGTCAAAGTCTCGCGGCCCTCTATCATAATCCAGAGTTTTGAGAAGATTGGAGAAACTTGATTTTTCGCCCGAAAACGAAAAAAAACGTAAGGGGTAACACTGTCGTTTTTTTTGTCGGGTCGAAATTTTGAGTTTCCATATCTCAGCTCTGGAAGGGTCTAGAGCCTCCATTTTTGCGCTCAGGTCAAAGTCTCGCGGCCCTCTATCATAATCCAGAGTTTTGAGAAGATTGGAGAAACTTGATTTTTCGCCCGAAAACGAAAAAAAACGTAAGGGGTAACACTGTGGGTTTTTTTTCGGGTCGAAATTTTGAGTTTCCATATCTCAGCTCTGGAAGGGTCTAGAGCCTCCATTTTTGCGCTCAGGTCAAAGTCTCGCGGCCCTCTATCATAATCCAGAGTTTTGAGAAGATTGGAGAAACTTGATTTTTCGCCCGAAAACGAAAAAAAACGTAAGGGGTAACACTGTCGTTTTTTTTTTCGGGTCGAAATTTTGAGTTTCCATATCTCAGCTCTGGAAGGGTCTAGAGCCTCCATTTTTGCGCTCAGGTCAAAGTCTCGCGGCCCTCTATCATAATCCAGAGTTTTGAGAAGATTGGAGAAACTTGATTTTTCGCCCGAAAACGAAAAAAAAACGTAAGGGGTAACACTGTCGTTTTTTTTTGGGTCGAAATTTTGAGTTTCCATATCTCAGCTCTGGAAGGGTCTAGAGCCTCCATTTTTGCGCTCAGGTCAAAGTCTCGCGGCCCTCTATCATAATCCAGAGTTTTGCGAAGATTGGAGAAACTTGATTTTTCGCCCGAAAACGAAAAAAAACGTAAGGGGTAACACTGTCGTTTTTTTGTCGGGTCGAAATTTTGAGTTTCCATATCTCAGCTCTGGAAGGGTCTAGAGCCTCCATTTTTGCGCTCAGGTCAAAGTCTCGCGGCCCTCTATCATAATCCAGAGTTTTGAGAAGATTGGAGAAACTTGATTTTTCGCCCGAAAACGAAAAAAAACGTAAGGGGTAACACTGTCGTTTTTTTTTCGGGTCGAAATTTTGAGTTTCCATATCTCAGCTCTGGAAGGGTCTAGAGCCTCCATTTTTGCGCTCAGGTCAAAGTCTCGCGGCCCTCTATCATAATCCAGAGTTTTGAGAAGATTGGAGAAACTTGATTTTTCGCCCGAAAACGAAAAAAAAACGTAAGGGGTAACACTGTCGTTTTTTTTTGGGTCGAAATTTTGAGTTTCCATATCTCAGCTCTGGAAGGGTCTAGAGCCTCCATTTTTGCGCTCAGGTCAAAGTCTCGCGGCCCTCTATCATAATCCAGAGTTTTGCGAAGATTGGAGAAACTTGATTTTTCGCCCGAAAACGAAAAAAAACGTAAGGGGTAACACTGTCGTTTTTTTTTCGGGTCGAAATTTTGAGTTTCCATATCTCAGCTCTGGAAGGGTCTAGAGCCTCCATTTTTGCGCTCAGGTCAAAGTCTCGCGGCCCTCTATCATAATCCAGAGTTTTGAGAAGATTGGAGAAACTTGATTTTTCGCCCGAAAACGAAAAAAAACGTAAGGGGTAACACTGTCGTTTTTTTTTCGGGTCGAAATTTTGAGTTTCCATATCTCAGCTCTGGAAGGGTCTAGAGCCTCCATTTTTGCGCTCAGGTCAAAGTCTCGCGGCCCTCTATCATAATCCAGAGTTTTGAGAAGATTGGAGAAACTTGATTTTTCGCCCGAAAACGAAAAAAAAAACGTAAGGGGTAACACTGTCGTTTTTTTTTTCGGGTCGAAATTTTGAGTTTCCATATCTCAGCTCTGGAAGGGTCTAGAGCCTCCATTTTTGCGCTCAGGTCAAAGTCTCGCGGCCCTCTATCATAATCCAGAGTTTTGAGAAGATTGGAGAAACTTGATTTTTCGCCCGAAAACGAAAAAAAACGTAAGGGGTAACACTGTCGGTTTTTTTTTCGGGTCGAAATTTTGAGTTTCCATATCTCAGCTCTGGAAGGGTCTAGAGCCTCCATTTTTGCGCTCAGGTCAAAGTCTCGCGGCCCTCTATCATAATCCAGAGTTTTGAGAAGATTGGAGAAACTTGATTTTTCGCCCGAAAACGAAAAAAAACGTAAGGGGTAACACTGTCGTTTTTTTTTCGGGTCGAAATTTTGAGTTTCCATATCTCAGCTCTGGAAGGGTCTAGAGCCTCCATTTTTGCGCTCAGGTCAAAGTCTCGCGGCCCTCTATCATAATCCAGAGTTTTGAGAAGATTGGAGAAACTTGTTTTTTCGCCCGAAAACGAAAAAAAAAACGTAAGGGGTAACACTGTCTTTTTTTTTTCGGGTCGAAATTTTGAGTTTCCAAATCTCAGCTCTGGAAGGGTCTAGAGCCTCCATTTTTGCGCTCAGGTCAAAGTCTCGCGGCCCTCTATCATAATCCAGAGTTTTGAGAAGATTGGAGAAACTTGATTTTTCGCCCGAAAACGAAAAAAAACGTAAGGGGTAACACTGTCGTTTTTTTTTCGGGTCGAAATTTTGAGTTTCCATATCTCAGCTCTGGAAGGGTCTAGAGCCTGCATTTTTGCGCTCAGGTCAAAGTCTCGCGGCCCTCTATCATAATCCAGAGTTTTGAGAAGATTGGAGAAACTTGATTTTTCGCCCGAAAACGAAAAAAAACGTAAGGGGTAACACTGTCGTTTTTTTTTTCGGGTCGAAATTTTGAGTTTCCATATCTCAGCTCTGGAAGGGTCTAGAGCCTCCATTTTTGCGCTCAGGTCAAAGTCTCGCGGCCCTCTATCATAATCCAGAGTTTTGAGAAGATTGGAGAAACTTGATTTTTCGCCCGAAAACGAAAAAAAACGTAAGGGGTAACACTGTCGTTTTTTTTTTTCGGGTCGAAATTTTGAGTTTCCATATCTCAGCTCTGGAAGGGTCTAGAGCCTGCATTTTTGCGCTCAGGTCAAAGTCTTGCGGCCCTCTATCATAATCCAGAGTTTTGAGAAGATTGGAGAAACTTGATTTTTCGCCCGAAAACGAAAAAAAACGTAAGGGGTAACACTGTCGTTTTTTTTTTCGGGTCGAAATTTTGAGTTTCCATATCTCAGCTCTGGAAGGGTCTAGAGCCTCCATTTTTGCGCTCAGGTCAAAGTCTCGCGGCCCTCTATCATAATCCAGAGTTTTGAGAAGATTGGAGAAACTTGATTTTTCGCCCGAAAACGAAAAAAAACGTAAGGGGTAACACTGTCGTTTTTTTTTCGGGTCGAAATTTTGAGTTTCCATATCTCAGCTCTGGAAGGGTCTAGAGCCTCCATTTTTGCGCTCAGGTCAAAGTCTCGCGGCCCTCTATCATAATCCAGAGTTTTGAGAAGATTGGAGAAACTTGATTTTTCGCCCGAAAACGAAAAAAAACGTAAGGGGTAACACTGTCGTTTTTTTTTCGGGTCGAAATTTTGAGTTTCCATATCTCAGCTCTGGAAGGGTCTAGAGCCTCCATTTTTGCGCTCAGGTCAAAGTCTCGCGGCCCTCTATCATAATCCAGAGTTTTGAGAAGATTGGAGAAACTTGATTTTTCGCCCGAAAACGAAAAAAAACGTAAGGGGTAACACTGTCGTTTTTTTTTTCGGGTCGAAATTTTGAGTTTCCATATCTCAGCTCTGGAAGGGTCTAGAGCCTCCATTTTTGCGCTCAGGTCAAAGTCTCGCGGCCCTCTATCATAATCCAGAGTTTTGAGAAGATTGGAGAAACTTGATTTTTCGCCCGAAAACGAAAAAAAACGTAAGGGGTAACACTGTCGTTTTTTTTTCGGGTCGAAATTTTGAGTTTCCATATCTCAGCTCTGGAAGGGTCTAGAGCCTCCATTTTTGCGCTCAGGTCAAAGTATCGCGGCCCTCTATCATAATCCAGAGTTTTGAGAAGATTGGAGAAACTTGATTTTTCGCCCGAAAACGAAAAAAAAACGTAAGGGGTAACACTGTCGTTTTTTTTTTCGGGTCGAAATTTTGAGTTTCCATATCTCAGCTCTGGAAGGGTCTAGAGCCTCCATTTTTGCGCTCAGGTCAAAGTCTCGCGGCCCTCTATCATAATCCAGAGTTTTGAGAAGATTGGAGAAACTTGATTTTTCGCCCGAAAACGAAAAAAAACGTAAGGGGTAACACTGTCGTTTTTTTTTTCGGGTCGAAATTTTGAGTTTCCATATCTCAGCTCTGGAAGGGTCTAGAGCCTCCATTTTTGCGCTCAGGTCAAAGTCTCGCGGCCCTCTATCATAATCCAGAGTTTTGAGAAGATTGGAGAAACTTGATTTTTCGCCCGAAAACGAAAAAAAACGTAAGGGGTAACACTGTCGTTTTTTTTTCGGGTCGAAATTTTGAGTTTCCATATCTCAGCTCTGGAAGGGTCTAGAGCCTCCATTTTTGCGCTCAGGTCAAAGTCTCGCAGCCCTCTATCATAATCCAGAGTTTTGAGAAGATTGGAGAAACTTGATTTTTCGCCCGAAAACGAAAAAAACGTAAGGGGTAACACTGTCGGGTTTTTTTTCGGGTCGAAATTTTGAGTTTCCATATCTCAGCTCTGGAAGGGTCTAGAGCCTGCATTTTTGCGCTCAGGTCAAAGTCTCGCGGCCCTCTATCATAATCCAGAGTTTTGAGAAGATTGGAGAAACTTGATTTTTCGCCCGAAAACGAAAAAAAACGTAAGGGGTAACACTGTCGTTTTTTTTTTCGGGTCGAAATTTTGAGTTTCCATATCTCAGCTCTGGAAGGGTCTAGAGCCTCCAATTTTTGCGCTCAGGTAAAAGTCTCGCGGCCCTCTATCATAATCCAGAGTTTTGAGAAGATTGGAGAAACTTGATTTTTCGCCCGAAAACGAAAAAAAAACGTAAGGGGTAACACTGTCGTTTTTTTTTCGGGTCGAAATTTTGAGTTTCCAAATCTCAGCTCTGGAAGGGTCTAGAGCCTCCATTTTTGCGCTCAGGTCAAAGTCTCGCGGCCCTCTATCATAATCCAGAGTTTTGAGAAGATTGGAGAAACTTGATTTTTCGCCCGAAAACGAAAAAAAACGTAAGGGGTAACACTGTCGTTTTTTTTTTCGGGTCGAAACTTTGAGTTTCCATATCTCAGCTCTGGAAAGGTCTAGAGCCTGCATTTTTGCGCTCAGGTCAAAGTCTCGCGGCCCTCTATCATAATCCAGAGTTTTGAGAAGATTGGAGAAACTTGATTTTTCGCCCGAAAACGAAAAAAAACGTAAGGGGTAACACTGTCGTTTTTTTTTTCGGGTCGAAATTTTGAGTTTCCATATCTCAGCTCTGGAAGGGTCTAGAGCCTCCATTTTTGCGCTCAGGTCAAAGTCTCGCGGCCCTCTATCATAATCCAGAGTTTTGAGAAGATTGGAGAAACTTGATTTTTCGCCCGAAAACGAAAAAAAAACGTAAGGGGTAACACTGTCGTTTTTTTTTCGGGTCGAAATTTTGAGTTTCCATATCTCAGCTCTGGAAGGGTCTAGAGCCTCCATTTTTGCGCTCAGGTCAAAGTCTCGCGGCCCTCTATCATAATCCAGAGTTTTGAAAAGATTGGAGAAACTTGATTTTTCGCCCGAAAACGAAAAAAAACGTAAGGGGTAACACTGTCGTTTTTTTTTTCGGGTCGAAATTTTGAGTTTCCATATCTCAGCTCTGGAAGGGTCTAGAGCCTGCATTTTTGCGCTCAGGTCAAAGTCTCGCGGCCCTCTATCATAATCCAGAGTTTTGAGAAGATTGGAGAAACTTGATTTTTCGCCCGAAAACGAAAAAAAACGTAAGGGGTAACACTGTCGTTTTTTTTTTCGGGTCGAAATTTTGAGTTTCCATATCTCAGCTCTGGAAGGGTCTAGAGCCTCCAATTTTTGCGCTCAGGTAAAAGTCTCGCGGCCCTCTATCATAATCCAGAGTTTTGAGAAGATTGGAGAAACTTGATTTTTCGCCCGAAAACGAAAAAAAAACGTAAGGGGTAACACTGTCGTTTTTTTTTCGGGTCGAAATTTTGAGTTTCCAAATCTCAGCTCTGGAAGGGTCTAGAGCCTCCATTTTTGCGCTCAGGTCAAAGTCTCGCGGCCCTCTATCATAATCCAGAGTTTTGAGAAGATTGGAGAAACTTGATTTTTCGCCCGAAAACGAAAAAAAACGTAAGGGGTAACACTGTCGTTTTTTTTTTCGGGTCGAAATTTTGAGTTTCCATATCTCAGCTCTGGAAGGGTCTAGAGCCTCCAATTTTTGCGCTCAGGTAAAAGTCTCGCGGCCCTCTATCATAATCCAGAGTTTTGAGAAGATTGGAGAAACTTGATTTTTCGCCCGAAAACGAAAAAAAAACGTAAGGGGTAACACTGTCGTTTTTTTTTCGGGTCGAAATTTTGAGTTTCCAAATCTCAGCTCTGGAAGGGTCTAGAGCCTCCATTTTTGCGCTCAGGTCAAAGTCTCGCGGCCCTCTATCATAATCCAGAGTTTTGAGAAGATTGGAGAAACTTGATTTTTCGCCCGAAAACGAAAAAAAACGTAAGGGGTAACACTGTCGTTTTTTTTTTCGGGTCGAAACTTTGAGTTTCCATATCTCAGCTCTGGAAAGGTCTAGAGCCTGCATTTTTGCGCTCAGGTCAAAGTCTCGCGGCCCTCTATCATAATCCAGAGTTTTGAGAAGATTGGAGAAACTTGATTTTTCGCCCGAAAACGAAAAAAAACGTAAGGGGTAACACTGTCGTTTTTTTTTTCGGGTCGAAATTTTGAGTTTCCATATCTCAGCTCTGGAAGGGTCTAGAGCCTCCATTTTTGCGCTCAGGTCAAAGTCTCGCGGCCCTCTATCATAATCCAGAGTTTTGAGAAGATTGGAGAAACTTGATTTTTCGCCCGAAAACGAAAAAAAAAACGTAAGGGGTAACACTGTCGTTTTTTTTTCGGGTCGAAATTTTGAGTTTCCATATCTCAGCTCTGGAAGGGTCTAGAGCCTCCATTTTTGCGCTCAGGTCAAAGTCTCGCGGCCCTCTATCATAATCCAGAGTTTTGAGAAGATTGGAGAAACTTGATTTTTCGCCCGAAAACGAAAAAAAAACGTAAGGGGTAACACTGTCGTTTTTTTTTCGGGTCGAAATTTTGAGTTTCCATATCTCAGCTCTGGAAGGGTCTAGAGCCTCCATTTTTGCGCTCAGGTCAAAGTCTCGCGGCCCTCTATCATAATCCAGAGTTTTGAGAAGATTGGAGAAACTTGATTTTTCGCCCGAAAACGAAAAAAAACGTAAGGGGTAACACTGTCGTTTTTTTTTCGGGTCGAAATTTTGAGTTTCCATATCTCAGCTCTGGAAGGGTCTAGAGCCTCCATTTTTCCACTCAGGTCAAAGTCTCGTGGCCCTCTATCAGAATCTAGAGTTTTGAGAAGATTGGAGAAACTTAATTTTTCGCCCGAAAACGAAAAAAAACGAAAGGGGTAACACTGTCGTTTTTTTTTCGGGTCGAAATTTTTAATTTTGATATCTCAGCTCTGGAAGGGTCTAGAGCCTCCATTTTTGCACTCAGGTCAAAGTCTCACAGCCCTCTATCATAATCCAGAGTTTTGAGAAGATTGGAGAAACTTAATTTTTCGCCCGAAAACGAAAAAAAAACGAAAGGGGTAACACTGTCGTTTTTTTTTTCGGGTCGAAATTTTGAATTTCGATATCTCAGCTCTGGAAGGGTCTAGAGCCTCCATTTTTGCGCTCAGGTCAAAGTCTCGCGGCCCTCTATCATAATCCAGAGTTTTGAGAAGATTGGAGAAACTTGATTTTTCGCCCGAAAACGAAAAAAAAACGTAAGGGGTAACACTGTCGTTTTTTTTTCGGGTCGAAATTTTGAGTTTCCATATCTCAGCTCTGGAAGGGTCTAGAGCCTCCATTTTTGCGCTCAGGTCAAAGTCTCGCGGCCCTCTATCATAATCCAGAGTTTTGAGAAGATTGGAGAAACTTGATTTTTCGCCCGAAAACGAAAAAAAACGTAAGGGGTAACACTGTCGTTTTTTTTTCGGGTCGAAATTTTGAGTTTCCATATCTCAGCTCTGGAAGGGTCTAGAGCCTCCATTTTTGCGCTCAGGTCAAAGTCTCGCGGCCCTCTATCATAATCCAGAGTTTTGAGAAGATTGGAGAAACTTGATTTTTCGCCCGAAAACGAAAAAAAACGTAAGGGGTAACACTGTCGTTTTTTTTTCGGGTCGAAATTTTGAGTTTCCATATCTCAGCTCTGGAAGGGTCTAGAGCCTCCATTTTTCCACTCAGGTCAAAGTCTCGTGGCCCTCTATCAGAATCTAGAGTTTTGAGAAGATTGGAGAAACTTAATTTTTCGCCCGAAAACGAAAAAAAACGAAAGGGGTAACACTGTCGTTTTTTTTTCGGGTCGAAATTTTTAATTTTGATATCTCAGCTCTGGAAGGGTCTAGAGCCTCCATTTTTGCACTCAGGTCAAAGTCTCACAGCCCTCTATCATAATCCAGAGTTTTGAGAAGATTGGAGAAACTTAATTTTTCGCCCGAAAACGAAAAAAAAACGAAAGGGGTAACACTGTCGTTTTTTTTTTCGGGTCGAAATTTTGAATTTCGATATCTCAGCTCTGGAAGGGTCTAGAGCCTCCATTTTTGCGCTCAGGTCAAAGTCTCGCGGCCCTCTATCATAATCCAGAGTTTTGAGAAGATTGGAGAAACTTGATTTTTCGCCCGAAAACGAAAAAAAACATAAGGGGTAACACTGTCGTTTTTTTTTCGGGTCGAAATTTTGAGTTTCCATATCTCAGCTCTGGAAGGGTCTAGAGCCTCCATTTTTGCGCTCAGGTCAAAGTCTCGCGGCCCTCTATCATAATCCAGAGTTTTGAGAAGATTGGAGAAACTTGATTTTTCGCCCGAAAACGAAAAAAAACGTAAGGGGTAACACTGTCGTTTTTTTTTCGGGTCGAAATTTTGAGTTTCCATATCTCAGCTCTGGAAGGGTCTAGAGCCTCCATTTTTGCGCTCAGGTCAAAGTCTCGCGGCCCTCTATCATAATCCAGAGTTTTGAGAAGATTGGAGAAACTTGATTTTTCGCCCGAAAACGAAAAAAAAACGTAAGGGGTAACACTGTCGTTTTTTTTTCGGGTCGAAATTTTGAGTTTCGATATCTCAGCTCTGGAAGGGTCTAGAGCCTCCATTTTTGCACTCAGGTCAAAGTCTCGCGGCCCTCTATCATAATCCAGAGTTTTGAGAAGATTGGAGAAACTTGATTTTTCGCCCGAAAACGAAAAAAAACGTAAGGGGTAACACTGTCCTTTTTTTTTTCGGGTCGAAATTTTGAGTTTCCATATCTCAGCTCTGGAAGGGTCTAGAGCCTCCATTTTTGCGCTCAGGTCAAAGTCTCGCGGCCCTCTATCATAATCCAGAGTTTTGAGAAGATTGGAGAAACTTGATTTTTCGCCCGAAAACGAAAAAAAACGTAAGGGGTAACACTGTCGTTTTTTTTTTCGGGTCGAAATTTTGAGTTTCCATATCTCAGCTCTGGAAGGGTCTAGAGCCTCCATTTTTGCGCTCAGGTCAAAGTCTCGCGGCCCTCTATCATAATCCAGAGTTTTGAGAAGATTGGAGAAACTTGATTTTTCGCCCGAAAACGAAAAAAAACGTAAGGGGTAACACTGTCGTTTTTTTTTTCGGGTCGAAATTTTGAGTTTCCATATCTCAGCTCTGGAAGGGTCTAGAGCCTCCATTTTTGCGCTCAGGTCAAAGTCTCGCGGCCCTCTATCATAATCCAGAGTTTTGAGAAGATTGGAGAAACTTGATTTTTCGCCCGAAAACGAAAAAAAACGTAAGGGGTAACACTGTCGTTTTTTTTTTTCGGGTCGAAATTTTGAGTTTCCATATCTCAGCTCTGGAAGGGTCTAGAGCCTCCATTTTTGCGCTCAGGTCAAAGTCTCGCGGCCCTCTATCATAATCCAGAGTATTGAGAAGATTGGAGAAACTTGATTTTTCGCCCGAAAACGAAAAAAAACGTAAGGGGTAACACTGTCGGTTTTTTTTTCGGGTCGAAATTTTGATTTTCCATATCTCAGCTCTGGAAGGGTCTAGAGCCTCCATTTTTGCGCTCAGGTCAAAGTCTCGCGGCCCTCTATCATAATCCAGAGTTTTGAGAAGATTGGAGAAACTTGATTTTTCGCCCGAAAACGAAAAAAAACGTAAGGGGTAACACTGTCGTTTTTTTTTGGGGTCGAAATTTTGAGTTTCCATATCTCAGCTCTGGAAGGGTCTAGAGCCTCCATTTTTGCGCTCAGGTCAAAGTCTCGCGGCCCTCTATCATAATCCAGAGTTTTGAGAAGATTGGAGAAACTTGATTTTTCGCCCGAAAACGAAAAAAAACGTAAGGGGTAACACTGTCGTTTTTTTTTTTCCGGGTCGAAATTTTGAGTTTCCATATCTCAGCTCTGGAAGGGTCTAGAGCCTCCATTTTTGCGCTCAGGTCAAAGTCTCGCGGCCCTCTATCATAATCCAGAGTTTTGAGAAGATTGGAGAAACTTGATTTTTCGCCCGAAAACGAAAAAAAACGTAAGGGGTAACACTGTCGTTTTTTTTGGGGTCGAAATTTTGAGTTTCCATATCTCAGCTCTGGAAGGGTCTAGAGCCTCCATTTTTGCGCTCAGGTCAAAGTCTCGCGGCCCTCTATCATAATCCAGAGTTTTGAGAAGATTGGAGAAACTTGATTTTTCGCCCGAAAACGAAAAAAAACGTAAGGGGTAACACTGTCGTTTTTTTTTTTTCGGGTCGAAATTTTGAGTTTCCATATCTCAGCTCTGGAAGGGTCTAGAGCCTCCATTTTTGCGCTCAGGTCAAAGTCTCGCGGCCCTCTATCATAATCCAGAGTTTTGAGAAGATTGGAGAAACTTGATTTTTCGCCCGAAAACGAAAAAAAAAACGTAAGGGGTAACACTGTCGTTTTTTTTTCGGGTCGAAATTTTGAGTTTCCATATCTCAGCTCTGGAAGGGTCTAGAGCCTCCATTTTTGCGCTCAGGTCAAAGTCTCGCGGCCCTCTATCATAATCCAGAGTTTTGAGAAGATTGGAGAAACTTGATTTTTCGCCCGAAAACGAAAAAAAACGTAAGGGGTAACACTGTCGTTTTTTTTTTCGGGTCGAAACTTTGAGTTTCCATATCTCAGCTCTGGAAAGGTCTAGAGCCTGCATTTTTGCGCTCAGGTCAAAGTCTCGCGGCCCTCTATCATAATCCAGAGTTTTGAGAAGATTGGAGAAACTTGATTTTTCGCCCGAAAACGAAAAAAAACGTAAGGGGTAACACTGTCGTTTTTTTTTTCGGGTCGAAATTTTGAGTTTCCATATCTCAGCTCTGGAAGGGTCTAGAGCCTCCATTTTTGCGCTCAGGTCAAAGTCTCGCGGCCCTCTATCATAATCCAGAGTTTTGAGAAGATTGGAGAAACTTGATTTTTCGCCCGAAAACGAAAAAAAAACGTAAGGGGTAACACTGTCGTTTTTTTTTCGGGTCGAAATTTTGAGTTTCCATATCTCAGCTCTGGAAGGGTCTAGAGCCTCCATTTTTGCGCTCAGGTCAAAGTCTCGCGGCCCTCTATCATAATCCAGAGTTTTGAGAAGATTGGAGAAACTTGATTTTTCGCCCGAAAACGAAAAAAAACGTAAGGGGTAACACTGTCGTTTTTTTTTCGGGTCGAAATTTTGAGTTTCCATATCTCAGCTCTGGAAGGGTCTAGAGCCTCCATTTTTGCGCTCAGGTCAAAGTCTCGCGGCCCTCTATCATAATCCAGAGTTTTGAGAAGATTGGAGAAACTTGATTTTTCGCCCGAAAACGAAAAAAAACGTAAGGGGTAACACTGTCGGTTTTTTTTTCGGGTCGAAATTTTGATTTTCCATATCTCAGCTCTGGAAGGGTCTAGAGCCTCCATTTTTGCGCTCAGGTCAAAGTCTCGCGGCCCTCTATCATAATCCAGAGTTTTGAGAAGATTGGAGAAACTTGATTTTTCGCCCGAAAACGAAAAAAAACGTAAGGGGTAACACTGTCGTTTTTTTTTGGGGTCGAAATTTTGAGTTTCCATATCTCAGCTCTGGAAGGGTCTAGAGCCTCCATTTTTGCGCTCAGGTCAAAGTCTCGCGGCCCTCTATCATAATCCAGAGTTTTGAGAAGATTGGAGAAACTTGATTTTTCGCCCGAAAACGAAAAAAAACGTAAGGGGTAACACTGTCGTTTTTTTTTTTCGGGTCGAAATTTTGAGTTTCCATATCTCAGCTCTGGAAGGGTCTAGAGCCTCCATTTTTGCGCTCAGGTCAAAGTCTCGCGGCCCTCTATCATAATCCAGAGTTTTGAGAAGATTGGAGAAACTTGATTTTTCGCCCGAAAACGAAAAAAAACGTAAGGGGTAACACTGTCGTTTTTTTTGGGGTCGAAATTTTGAGTTTCCATATCTCAGCTCTGGAAGGGTCTAGAGCCTCCATTTTTGCGCTCAGGTCAAAGTCTCGCGGCCCTCTATCATAATCCAGAGTTTTGAGAAGATTGGAGAAACTTGATTTTTCGCCCGAAAACGAAAAAAAACGTAAGGGGTAACACTGTCGTTTTTTTTTTTCGGGTCGAAATTTTGAGTTTCCATATCTCAGCTCTGGAAGGGTCTAGAGCCTCCATTTTTGCGCTCAGGTCAAAGTCTCGCGGCCCTCTATCATAATCCAGAGTTTTGAGAAGATTGGAGAAACTTGATTTTTCGCCCGAAAACGAAAAAAAAACGTAAGGGGTAACACTGTCGTTTTTTTTTCGGGTCGAAATTTTGAGTTTCCATATCTCAGCTCTGGAAGGGTCTAGAGCCTCCATTTTTGCGCTCAGGTCAAAGTCTCGCGGCCCTCTATCATAATCCAGAGTTTTGAGAAGATTGGAGAAACTTGATTTTTCGCCCGAAAACGAAAAAAAACGTAAGGGGTAACACTGTCGTTTTTTTTTTCGGGTCGAAACTTTGAGTTTCCATATCTCAGCTCTGGAAAGGTCTAGAGCCTGCATTTTTGCGCTCAGGTCAAAGTCTCGCGGCCCTCTATCATAATCCAGAGTTTTGAGAAGATTGGAGAAACTTGATTTTTCGCCCGAAAACGAAAAAAAACGTAAGGGGTAACACTGTCGTTTTTTTTTTCGGGTCGAAATTTTGAGTTTCCATATCTCAGCTCTGGAAGGGTCTAGAGCCTCCATTTTTGCGCTCAGGTCAAAGTCTCGCGGCCCTCTATCATAATCCAGAGTTTTGAGAAGATTGGAGAAACTTGATTTTTCGCCCGAAAACGAAAAAAAAACGTAAGGGGTAACACTGTCGTTTTTTTTTCGGGTCGAAATTTTGAGTTTCCATATCTCAGCTCTGGAAGGGTCTAGAGCCTCCATTTTTGCGCTCAGGTCAAAGTCTCGCGGCCCTCTATCATAATCCAGAGTTTTGAGAAGATTGGAGAAACTTGATTTTTCGCCCGAAAACGAAAAAAAACGTAAGGGGTAACACTGTCGTTTTTTTTTCGGGTCGAAATTTTGAGTTTCCATATCTCAGCTCTGGAAGGGTCTAGAGCCTCCATTTTTGCGCTCAGGTCAAAGTCTCGCGGCCCTCTATCATAATCCAGAGTTTTGAGAAGATTGGAGAAACTTGATTTTTCGCCCGAAAACGAAAAAAAACGTAAGGGGTAACACTGTCGTTTTTTTTTCGGGTCGAAATTTTGAGTTTCCATATCTCAGCTCTGGAAGGGTCTAGAGCCTCCATTTTTCCACTCAGGTCAAAGTCTCGTGGCCCTCTATCAGAATCTAGAGTTTTGAGAAGATTGGAGAAACTTAATTTTTCGCCCGAAAACGAAAAAAAACGAAAGGGGTAACACTGTCGTTTTTTTTTCGGGTCGAAATTTTTAATTTTGATATCTCAGCTCTGGAAGGGTCTAGAGCCTCCATTTTTGCACTCAGGTCAAAGTCTCACAGCCCTCTATCATAATCCAGAGTTTTGAGAAGATTGGAGAAACTTAATTTTTCGCCCGAAAACGAAAAAAAAACGAAAGGGGTAACACTGTCGTTTTTTTTTTCGGGTCGAAATTTTGAATTTCGATATCTCAGCTCTGGAAGGGTCTAGAGCCTCCATTTTTGCGCTCAGGTCAAAGTCTCGCGGCCCTCTATCATAATCCAGAGTTTTGAGAAGATTGGAGAAACTTGATTTTTCGCCCGAAAACGAAAAAAAACATAAGGGGTAACACTGTCGTTTTTTTTTCGGGTCGAAATTTTGAGTTTCCATATCTCAGCTCTGGAAGGGTCTAGAGCCTCCATTTTTGCGCTCAGGTCAAAGTCTCGCGGCCCTCTATCATAATCCAGAGTTTTGAGAAGATTGGAGAAACTTGATTTTTCGCCCGAAAACGAAAAAAAACGTAAGGGGTAACACTGTCGTTTTTTTTTCGGGTCGAAATTTTGAGTTTCCATATCTCAGCTCTGGAAGGGTCTAGAGCCTCCATTTTTGCGCTCAGGTCAAAGTCTCGCGGCCCTCTATCATAATCCAGAGTTTTGAGAAGATTGGAGAAACTTGATTTTTCGCCCGAAAACGAAAAAAAAACGTAAGGGGTAACACTGTCGTTTTTTTTTCGGGTCGAAATTTTGAGTTTCGATATCTCAGCTCTGGAAGGGTCTAGAGCCTCCATTTTTGCACTCAGGTCAAAGTCTCGCGGCCCTCTATCATAATCCAGAGTTTTGAGAAGATTGGAGAAACTTGATTTTTCGCCCGAAAACGAAAAAAAACGTAAGGGGTAACACTGTCCTTTTTTTTTTCGGGTCGAAATTTTGAGTTTCCATATCTCAGCTCTGGAAGGGTCTAGAGCCTCCATTTTTGCGCTCAGGTCAAAGTCTCGCGGCCCTCTATCATAATCCAGAGTTTTGAGAAGATTGGAGAAACTTGATTTTTCGCCCGAAAACGAAAAAAAACGTAAGGGGTAACACTGTCGTTTTTTTTTTCGGGTCGAAATTTTGAGTTTCCATATCTCAGCTCTGGAAGGGTCTAGAGCCTCCATTTTTGCGCTCAGGTCAAAGTCTCGCGGCCCTCTATCCTAATCCAGAGTTTTGAGAAGATTGGAGAAACTTGATTTTTCGCCCGAAAACGAAAAAAAACGTAAGGGGTAACACTGTCGTTTTTTTTTTCGGGTCGAAATTTTGAGTTTCCATATCTCAGCTCTGGAAGGGTCTAGAGCCTCCATTTTTGCGCTCAGGTCAAAGTCTCGCGGCCCTCTATCATAATCCAGAGTATTGAGAAGATTGGAGAAACTTGATTTTTCGCCCGAAAACGAAAAAAAACGTAAGGGGTAACACTGTCGGTTTTTTTTTCGGGTCGAAATTTGGATTTTCCATATCTCAGCTCTGGAAGGGTCTAGAGCCTCCATTTTTGCGCTCAGGTCAAAGTCTCGCGGCCCTCTATCATAATCCAGAGTTTTGAGAAGATTGGAGAAACTTGATTTTTCGCCCGAAAACGAAAAAAAACGTAAGGGGTAACACTGTCGTTTTTTTTTGGGGTCGAAATTTTGAGTTTCCATATCTCAGCTCTGGAAGGGTCTAGAGCCTCCATTTTTGCGCTCAGGTCAAAGTCTCGCGGCCCTCTATCATAATCCAGAGTTTTGAGAAGATTGGAGAAACTTGATTTTTCGCCCGAAAACGAAAAAAAAACGTAAGGGGTAACACTGTCGTTTTTTTTTCGGGTCGAAATTTTGAGTTTCCATATCTCAGCTCTGGAAGGGTCTAGAGCCTCCATTTTTGCGCTCAGGTCAAAGTCTCGCGGCCCTCTATCATAATCCAGAGTTTTGAGAAGATTGGAGAAACTTGATTTTTCGCCCGAAAACGAAAAAAAACGTAAGGGGTAACACTGTCGTTTTTTTTTCGGGTCGAAATTTTGAGTTTCCATATCTCAGCTCTGGAAGGGTCTAGAGCCTCCATTTTTGCGCTCAGGTCAAAGTCTCGCGGCCCTCTATCATAATCCAGAGTTTTGAGAAGATTGGAGAAACTTGATTTTTCGCCCGAAAACGAAAAAAAACGTAAGGGGTAACACTGTCGTTTTTTTTTCGGGTCGAAATTTTGAGTTTCCATATCTCAGCTCTGGAAGGGTCTAGAGCCTCCATTTTTCCACTCAGGTCAAAGTCTCGTGGCCCTCTATCAGAATCTAGAGTTTTGAGAAGATTGGAGAAACTTAATTTTTCGCCCGAAAACGAAAAAAAACGAAAGGGGTAACACTGTCGTTTTTTTTTCGGATCGAAATTTTTAATTTTGATATCTCAGCTCTGGAAGGGTCTAGAGCCTCCATTTTTGCACTCAGGTCAAAGTCTCACAGCCCTCTATCATAATCCAGAGTTTTGAGAAGATTGGAGAAACTTAATTTTTCGCCCGAAAACGAAAAAAAAACGAAAGGGGTAACACTGTCGTTTTTTTTTTCGGGTCGAAATTTTGAATTTCGATATCTCAGCTCTGGAAGGGTCTAGAGCCTCCATTTTTGCGCTCAGGTCAAAGTCTCGCGGCCCTCTATCATAATCCAGAGTTTTGAGAAGATTGGAGAAACTTGATTTTTCGCCCGAAAACGAAAAAAAAACGTAAGGGGTAACACTGTCGTTTTTTTTTCGGGTCGAAATTTTGAGTTTCCATATCTCAGCTCTGGAAGGGTCTAGAGCCTCCATTTTTGCGCTCAGGTCAAAGTCTCGCGGCCCTCTATCATAATCCAGAGTTTTGAGAAGATTGGAGAAACTTGATTTTTCGCCCGAAAACGAAAAAAAACGTAAGGGGTAACACTGTCGTTTTTTTTTCGGGTCGAAATTTTGAGTTTCCATATCTCAGCTCTGGAAGGGTCTAGAGCCTCCATTTTTGCGCTCAGGTCAAAGTCTCGCGGCCCTCTATCATAATCCAGAGTTTTGAGAAGATTGGAGAAACTTGATTTTTCGCCCGAAAACGAAAAAAAACGTAAGGGGTAACACTGTCGTTTTTTTTTCGGGTCGAAATTTTGAGTTTCCATATCTCAGCTCTGGAAGGGTCTAGAGCCTCCATTTTTCCACTCAGGTCAAAGTCTCGTGGCCCTCTATCAGAATCTAGAGTTTTGAGAAGATTGGAGAAACTTAATTTTTCGCCCGAAAACGAAAAAAAACGAAAGGGGTAACACTGTCGTTTTTTTTTCGGGTCGAAATTTTTAATTTTGATATCTCAGCTCTGGAAGGGTCTAGAGCCTCCATTTTTGCACTCAGGTCAAAGTCTCACAGCCCTCTATCATAATCCAGAGTTTTGAGAAGATTGGAGAAACTTAATTTTTCGCCCGAAAACGAAAAAAAAACGAAAGGGGTAACACTGTCGTTTTTTTTTTCGGGTCGAAATTTTGAATTTCGATATCTCAGCTCTGGAAGGGTCTAGAGCCTCCATTTTTGCGCTCAGGTCAAAGTCTCGCGGCCCTCTATCATAATCCAGAGTTTTGAGAAGATTGGAGAAACTTGATTTTTCGCCCGAAAACGAAAAAAAACATAAGGGGTAACACTGTCGTTTTTTTTTCGGGTCGAAATTTTGAGTTTCCATATCTCAGCTCTGGAAGGGTCTAGAGCCTCCATTTTTGCGCTCAGGTCAAAGTCTCGCGGCCCTCTATCATAATCCAGAGTTTTGAGAAGATTGGAGAAACTTGATTTTTCGCCCGAAAACGAAAAAAAACGTAAGGGGTAACACTGTCGTTTTTTTTTCGGGTCGAAATTTTGAGTTTCCATATCTCAGCTCTGGAAGGGTCTAGAGCCTCCATTTTTGCGCTCAGGTCAAAGTCTCGCGGCCCTCTATCATAATCCAGAGTTTTGAGAAGATTGGAGAAACTTGATTTTTCGCCCGAAAACGAAAAAAAAAACGTAAGGGGTAACACTGTCGTTTTTTTTTCGGGTCGAAATTTTGAGTTTCGATATCTCAGCTCTGGAAGGGTCTAGAGCCTCCATTTTTGCACTCAGGTCAAAGTCTCGCGGCCCTCTATCATAATCCAGAGTTTTGAGAAGATTGGAGAAACTTGATTTTTCGCCCGAAAACGAAAAAAAACGTAAGGGGTAACACTGTCCTTTTTTTTTTCGGGTCGAAATTTTGAGTTTCCATATCTCAGCTCTGGAAGGGTCTAGAGCCTCCATTTTTGCGCTCAGGTCAAAGTCTCGCGGCCCTCTATCATAATCCAGAGTTTTGAGAAGATTGGAGAAACTTGATTTTTCGTCCGAAAACGAAAAAAAACGTAAGGGGTAACACTGTCGTTTTTTTTTTCGGGTCGAAATTTTGAGTTTCCATATCTCAGCTCTGGAAGGGTCTAGAGCCTCCATTTTTGCGCTCAGGTCAAAGTCTCGCGGCCCTCTATCATAATCCAGAGTTTTGAGAAGATTGGAGAAACTTGATTTTTCGCCCGAAAACGAAAAAAAACGTAAGGGGTAACACTGTCGTTTTTTTTTTCGGGTCGAAATTTTGAGTTTCCATATCTCAGCTCTGGAAGGGTCTAGAGCCTCCATTTTTGCGCTCAGGTCAAAGTCTCGCGGCCCTCTATCATAATCCAGAGTTTTGAGAAGATTGGAGAAACTTGATTTTTCGCCCGAAAACGAAAAAAAACGTAAGGGGTAACACTGTCGTTTTTTTTTTCGGGTCGAAATTTTGAGTTTCCATATCTCAGCTCTGGAAGGGTCTAGAGCCTCCATTTTTGCGCTCAGGTCAAAGTCTCGCGGCCCTCTATCATAATCCAGAGTATTGAGAAGATTGGAGAAACTTGATTTTTCGCCCGAAAACGAAAAAAAAACGTAAGGGGTAACACTGTCGGTTTTTTTTTCGGGTCGAAATTTTGATTTTCCATATCTCAGCTCTGGAAGGGTCTAGAGCCTCCATTTTTGCGCTCAGGTCAAAGTCTCGCGGCCCTCTATCATAATCCAGAGTTTTGAGAAGATTGGAGAAACTTGATTTTTCGCCCGAAAACGAAAAAAAACGTAAGGGGTAACACTGTCGTTTTTTTTTGGGGTCGAAATTTTGAGTTTCCATATCTCAGCTCTGGAAGGGTCTAGAGCCTCCATTTTTGCGCTCAGGTCAAAGTCTCGCGGCCCTCTATCATAATCCAGAGTTTTGAGAAGATTGGAGAAACTTGATTTTTCGCCCGAAAACGAAAAAAAACGTAAGGGGTAACACTGTCGTTTTTTTTTTCGGGTCGAAATTTTGAGTTTCCATATCTCAGCTCTGGAAGGGTCTAGAGCCTCCATTTTTGCGCTCAGGTCAAAGTCTCGCGGCCCTCTATCATAATCCAGAGTTTTGAGAAGATTGGAGAAACTTGATTTTTCGCCCGAAAACGAAAAAAAAACGTAAGGGGTAACACTGTCGTTTTTTTTTGGGGTCGAAATTTTGAGTTTCCATATCTCAGCTCTGGAAGGGTCTAGAGCCTCCATTTTTGCGCTCAGGTCAAAGTCTCGCGGCCCTCTATCATAATCCAGAGTTTTGAGAAGATTGGAGAAACTTGATTTTTCGCCCGAAAACGAAAAAAAACGTAAGGGGTAACACTGTCGTTTTTTTTTTCGGGTCGAAATTTTGAGTTTCCATATCTCAGCTCTGGAAGGGTCTAGAGCCTCCATTTTTGCGCTCAGGTCAAAGTCTCGCGGCCCTCTATCATAATCCAGAGTTTTGAGAAGATTGGAGAAACTTGATTTTTCGCCCGAAAACGAAAAAAAACGTAAGGGGTAACACTGTCGTTTTTTTTTCGGGTCGAAATTTTGAGTTTCCATATCTCAGCTCTGGAAGGGTCTAGAGCCTCCATTTTTGCGCTCAGGTCAAAGTCTCGCGGCCCTCTATCATAATCCAGAGTTTTGAGAAGATTGGAGAAACTTAATTTTTCGCCCGAAAACGAAAAAAAAACGAAAGGGGTAACACTGTCGGTTTTTTTTCGGGTCGAAATTTTGAATTTCGATATCTCAGCTCTGGAAGGGTCTAGAGCCTCCATTTTTGCACTCAGGTCAAAGTCTCGTGGCCCTCTATCAGAATCCAGAGTTTTGAGAAGATTGGAGAAACTTAATTTTTCGCCCGAAAACGAAAAAAACGAAAGGGGTAACACTGTCGTTTTTTTTTTCGGGTCGAAATTTTGAATTTTGATATCTCAGCTCTGGAAGGGTCTAGAGCCTCCATTTTTGCACTCAGGTCAAAGTCTCGTGGCCCTCTATCAGAATCTAGAGTTTTGAGAAGATTGGAGAAACTTAATTTTTCGCCCGAAAACGAAAAAAAACGAAAGGGGTAACACTGTCGTTTTTTTTTCGGGTCGAAATTTTTAATTTTGATATCTCAGCTCTGGAAGGGTCTAGAGCCTCCATTTTTGCACTCAGGTCAAAGTCTCACAGCCCTCTATCAGAATCCAGAGTTGTGAGAAGATTGGAGAAACTTAATTTTTCGCCCGAAAACGAAAAAAAACGAAAGGGGTAACACTGTCGTTTTTTTTCCGGGTCGAAATTTTGAATTTTGATATCTCAGCTCTGGAAGGGTCTAGAGCCTCCATTTTTGCACTCAGGTCAAAGTCTCACAGCCCTCTATCATAATCCAGAGTTTTGAGAAGATTGGAGGAACTTAATTTTTCGCCCAAAAACGGAAAAAAACGAAAGGGGTAACACTGTCGTTTTCTTTTCGGGTCGAATTTTTGAATTTCGATATCTTAGCTCTGGAAGGGTCTAGAGCCTCCATTTTTGCACTCAGGTCAAAGTCTCGTGGCCCTCTATCAGAATCCAGAGTTTTGAGAAGATTGGAGAAACTTAATTTTTCGCCCGAAAACGAAAAAAACCGAAAGGGGTAACACTCGTTTTTTTTTCGGGTCGAAATTTTGAATTTTGATATCTCAGCTCTGGAAGGGTCTAGAGCCTCCATTTTTGCACTCAGGTCAAAGTCTCACAGCCCTCTATCATAATCCAGAGTTTTGAGAAGATTGGAGAAACTTAATTTTTCGCCCGAAAACGAAAAAACAAAACAAAAGGGGTAACACTGTCATTTTTCTTTCGGGTCGAATTTTTGAATTTTGATATCTCAGCTCTGGAAGGGTCTAGAGCCTCCATTTTTGCACTCAGGTCAAAGTCTCACAGCCCTCTATCATAATCCAGAGTTTTGAGAAGATTGGAGAAACTTAATTTTTCGCCCGAAAACGAAAAAACAAAACAAAAGGGGTAACACTGTCATTTTTCTTTCGGGTCGAATTTTTGAATTTTGATATCTCAGCTCTGGAAGGGTCTAGAGCCTCCATTTTTGCACTCAGGTCAAAGTCTCGCGGCCCTCTATCAGAATCCAGAGCTTTGAGAAGATTGGAGAAACTTAATTTTTCGCCCTGAAAAAAAAAAAAATCGAAAGGGGTACCACTGTCGTTTTTTTTTTCGAGTCGAAATTTTGAGTTTCTCTGATCTTCTTGAAACTCTGGATTCTGATAGAGGGCCACGAGACTTTGACCTGAGTGCAAAAATTGAGGCTCTTGACCCTTCCAGAGCTGAGATATTGAGATCCCACGTAGCATTTATGCCATTATAAAAATAGTGGGTTCGCGGGCGGTGGAATTTTGGGACGGCGCTTGGTGCTTACAGACCCCCGGGGGCCTGCTGGGGCCTTTAAAGGCATAGTTCACCCTAAAATGTAAATTAGCCCATGATTTAATCACCCTGGCCTCTAGCCATCCTTATATGACATCCCTTATATGAGAGTTTTGAGAAGAGATGAATTACAGTTACATGCATATGGAACAATGATTTTCCATGAGTCATCACAGGTTAAAACAGAAAAACACAAAAAACTATAATAAACTACTACAATATATACTGTGAAATCAAATGCCACACAATGTCTTCGTCTTACTGTGATATCAGAATTATATAAGTAGTGCTGTGTCTACACCGAATACGAACAAGACGAACAATTTTGGTTAAAAGTATATACAATTATTTATTTTTTTTAGAAATTGACCTATCGTTTCGTTAGATAATACCTTATACCTCAGCTGGGATCGTGCAGAGCCCTTTTAAAGCACTTCAAACTGCATTGATTTGGACTTCAACATTTGGTTACCTGAAATGTTTTCCTCAAAAAACTTAACGAATCTTTTTCCGAGTCAATCTTTTTCATTTCGTTCGTTAAATGAAACAATTGACTCAAAAAAAGATTCGTTCATTTTGATAAACGAGTTTGAACAGAAGAGTCATGAACCCGCATCACAGAACGGAACAAGGCGACCATTTGAGCTTATAAAACGTAATTTTTTTTTTTTTTTTAATGATCGATCGTTTCGCTTGATAAGACCCTTATTCATTGTCTGGAATCGTTTAAAGCCATTTGAACAGTTTGCACTGAAAATGTCTTTTGGACCTTGAACTGTTTGGACCCCATTGAAGTCCATTATATGGAGAAAAACCCTGGAATGTTTTCATCAAAAACTTTAATTTCTTTTCGACTGAAGAAACAAAGACATGAACACCTTGGATTGCATTGCGAGTTAAATGAAAACTAACCATTTAATAGAGATGGTGATCTGTCTTTTTGCCGCCAGCCGAACCCTTTTAACATAAAATATTAATTTGATTAATGAGATAATTATTATTTCAATAATTTAAAAACACATTTGCATAGTCACTGTTCTCTGATATTTGTGGTCATATGAAAAAAATGCAGATAAACAAGTAAATCAATAATCTTTTCAGTAAATGTTTTATTTGTATAGTTTTTATTTTAGAATTATTTATTATTAAAACTATTTATTATTATTATTATTATTAGTTTTGAATTTATGTAAATGCTTATTACATGAAATAAACATATACATAATTATAATAATTAAATCATGATTAAAATTATTATATTTATACGTTTAATTATTGTGCATATAATTCTAACGTTTTATTTATTTATATTATTATTTATAAATAATTACACACACACACACACACACACATATATATATAAATTTAAAAAATATATAAATAATGTATTATTATATTATATTATTATTTATTTATTTGTATTTAAATATGTAATAAATATTTTAAAATGTAATAAAACAAAATAGATATGTTTATAAATGAGTGCTATCAAAATCAATTAATCGCATCTTACAGAAAAGTCTCTTTATATAATATATGTGTGCCTATAATATATAAAGAATATAAAGAAAATAATGATATAAAGAAATAATTAACTTAAGCCCAAAATAAACAAAAATAAAAATATAGCTCCAACAGTAATGATTTTATCATTCCGCCCACGCTGCAGTGCATGATGAGACATCAGTGAGCTCACGACATGCATTTACGACAGTGGCGGCGATATGCAGTTGTGTTGTTATGAGGGTCAAACTCTTTCTCTGTGGATGTCGGATCTGGGATTTGCCATCCTGTCACGGACAGACTCAGTAAGACATGAGATGTCCGGAGGAGTGTTTTGTCGGCAGGATGACATTCAGCAGACTCTCTTCAGTGTGTTTATTAGAGGAACTGTAGAGGAGTTGTCTGGAACAAGCCAAAGATAAACACAAACCCACAGACAGCGGGAAACCTGCAGAAGTTGAGATCCTCCTCTTATGGAACTGTTAATTAAACATCTGGGCTAATTTGATGATGCGTTCAGCTTTCTCTCGGCTCCACTGTACCATGTTTTAATCCATTTTCCCTCACGAGCACACGATCTCTCCAGAGATGTTGGGAAATTGTAATGTGCATTCAAGTGATTTTGGTTGGAATAAAATGGATACATTGGGAAACTTTCTTTCACTTCCAAATCCCAACAATAGCAGGAAGCTTTTTAACATCGAATTATGGGAAATGCTAAAAGAACATATTTATTCAAACTTCACTGTCTTTACAGTTTGCCACGATTCCTAAATTTATACACGCTCAGAAAAAAAAGGTACAAAAGCTGTCACTGCGGCTCTACCTTTTCAAAAGGTACACTTTTGTACCCAAAGGCTGCATATTGGTACCTTAGTGGTACATTTTAACACCTAAAATGGACATATTAGCTCCTGAAATGTATATATTAACACTTAAAATGTACATATTAGCACCTAAAATGTACATATTAGCACTTAAAATGTACATATTAGGACCTAAAATGGACATATTAGCTCCTGAAATGTACATATTAGCACCTAAAATGTACATATTAACCACTAAAATGTACTTTTTAGCACCTAAAATGTACATATTAACACCTAAAATGTACATATTAGCACCTACAATGGACATATTAGCTCCTGAAATGTACATATTAGCCCCTAAAATGTACATATTAGCACTTAAAATGTACATATTAGAACCTAAAATGTACATATTAGGACCTAAAATGGACATATTAGCACCTGAAATTTATATATTAACACTTAAAATGTACATATTAGCACCTAAAATGTACATATTAGTACTTAAAATGTACATATTAGGACCTAAAATTGACATATTAGCTCCTGAAATGTACATATTAGCACCTAAAATATGCATATTAGCACTTAAAATGTACATAGTAGGACCTTAAATGGACATATTAGCTCCTGAAATGTACATATTAGCACCTAAAATATGCATATTAGCACTTAAAATGTACATAGTAGGACCTAAAATGTACATATTAGGACCTAAAATTGACATATTAGCACCTGAAATTTATATATTAACACTTAAAATGTACATATTAGCACCTAAAATGTACATATTAGTACTTAAAATGTACATATTAGGACCTAAAATTGACATATTAGCTGCTGAAATGTACATATTAGCACCTAAAATATGCATATTAGCACTTAAAATGTACATAGTAGGACCTAAAATGGACATATTAGCTCCTGAAATGTACATATTAGCACCTAAAATATGCATATTAGCACTTAAAATGTACATAGTAGGACCTAAAATGTACATATTAGGACCTAAAATGGACATATTAGCACCTGAAATTTATATATTAACACTTAAAATGTACATATTAGCACCTAAAATGTACATATTAGTACTTAAAATGTACATATTAGGACCTAAAATTGACATATTAGCTGCTGAAATGTACATATTAGCACCTAAAATATGCATATTAGCACTTAAAATGTACATAGTAGGACCTAAAATGGACATATTAGCTCCTGAAATGTACATATTAGCACCTAAAATATGCATATTAGCACTTAAAATGTACATAGTAGGACCTAAAATGGACATATTAGCACCTAAAATGTACATGTATATTAACCCCTAAAATTTACTTTTTAGCACCTAAAATGTACATATTTACACCTAAAATGTACATATTAACACCTAAAATGTACATATTAGCACCTAAAATGTACATATTAACCCCTAAATTTACTTTTTAGCACCTAAAATGTACATATTAGCTCCTTAAATGTACATATTAACACTTAAAATGTACATATTAACACCTAAAATGTACTTATTAGCACCTAAAATGGACAAAAGTTTACCTTTTGAAAAGGTACATCCCCAGTGACAGCTTTTGTACCTTTTTTTCTGAGAGTGTACCTATTTTTTTTAAAGAAAGAAATATGTCTATTCCGCAAAAATACATTAAGTTTATCATGAGACATGAATTCTAATGTTACAAAAGAATATTTCCATTAAATACATGCTGTTCTTTTGAATTTTCAAAGCCACATAATCACCTGCATCACTGTCATTGACCTGCCCGTAAATTCGTCTGAAGGAAGCGCTCGTGGTTTTGCTCAATCAGCTGAATGTAGCAATGAGGTCCACGTCCATTCAGGCCAGTGTTTCTGTGTGGTTTCACTTCCTGTCTTGGGTCAGTCTGGATTGTTCCGGGATCTTCAGTTTCTGTCAAAATAGAGAACTAAAAGCCATTTAGTGGGTTTTATATTTGATGGTGGTAATTGTATTGGTAATTGTATTTTATTTGGGTTGTTTTAATTTGTAAACGAATTATTATTGATTAATTATGTAAGTATGTGTTATTAAAAATGTATTGTAATTAATAAAAAAAATATATTTTTATTATTATTAATTAATTAAGTAAATCTATTAAAATTACTATAAATATTAAATTAATTGTTATATGGATTGTTAACAATCCAAATAAATGAATTATTTATTAATGATTGTTGTTGATTAATTAATTATTTGTACAGGGTATAACTATTAAATTAAATATAAATATTAAATTAATTGTTATATGTATTATTACCATTCCCAAGAACATTTATTTTTTAGTTATGATTTTTTAGTTATAGTTATGATTGAAATGTTTAATTATTATTATTGAATAATGTACAATATTATACAATATTTATATTTATTGAATTAAACAAATATAAAATGAATTAATTGCTACATATATTATTAATTTAATATATTTTTTAATTTTAGTTTTATTGTTGATGAATTAAAATACATAATTATTAAATTAAGTATGTTACATTAATTGTTAAATGGATTAAGAGTTATATTTAAAACTATTTATTAATTATTATGTATTTGTATTATTATTAAATTAAATATAACTATTCAAATGATTATATTATTTAATTAAATATTTGCATTTGGGAAATATATTTCTAGACACCTAAAATCTTAATATTAAAATAAAAACGATTTTTCTCAGCGTCTTGTTTAATCAGGAGTGTGTTAATGGGTCACACACACACACACACAGTATATCTGTAACGCTTCACTTGTTCCCTGTCCAGGTGTTTGGCATTGAAGTCTTTCCTCAGAAGAACACAAACAGGACATAAAATGTCACCGAAGAAGGTCTGTTTTCTTTAATGAGACATTCCCTGCAAACTAAAATGCCAGAGTCTGTCAGTTTTCTTCTCAACAAATGATGTGTGTACGTAAATACGTCTCAAGGCTGGAGAGGAATAATGACTTTTCATGAATTTACAGTCATTAAAAACAAGATGAATTGTGTAACTGTTCAACCAACTAGCTGAAAGTTTATCGCCAGGGAAAACATCATAGTGCAGGCATTGGCATTAACCAATGCACACACACACACACACAAAATTGACTCAAGTTGTTAATTGCAATACATAAAGTTTTAAAACAATTTAAACTGGATTAATAAAGCCTAAATGCTGAAAGTGCACATATATATATATATTTGACCTTGTTGACCCAAATCTGAATACCTCATGCATTTGAATCAAGTCGATAAAACGTATTTGAACGCATATGTTTGAATTGAATGTTATGAACACAGGCTTTTGAACATAATTGGACAATTTTGTGCTCATGCACTATGACTCCAAAATGGCTGCTTGCAATAGAAATAAAGATGGTATCAGGGAACGACTGAGGCTGATGTGAAAAATGCAAATAACCCCACAAACCCATACTTTGAGGAAAAGATAAAAACAGAAGAAAGAAGGGGGAAAAACAACATGGACAGTGAAAATAATTATCTTTTGAAAATTCACTTGCTGAAATAATACAGACCTTACAAACAGCACAACAGTGATGACTGTGTTGAGCGATAACAAACAAATGTATAGTTCCAAGAATTCACATCACAACTATAGTGATAACAGTACAGAGGAACATGGTATGTTGGTAAAGAACTATTATATTTTGCTGATGAACAATAAAAACATTGACAGCCAATCATTTTAAACGGTTGACTGTATCCATTGACTTCCATATTATTATTTTTCCTACTATAGAAGTCAATGGGGTCCAAAAACTTTCTGGTTACAAACATTGTTTAAAATATCTTATTTTGTGTTCAGCAGAAGAAATGCATTTATACAGGTTTGAGGTTTTAATTTTTAAGTGAACTATACCTTTAATATCATATTTTTAAATATGATGGTTTCATTATAATTATAAACACACCCAACTTAATTTATGATATTTACCATCTGAATCTAATAATGTCATTTCAACAAATGGAAAAGTCAGCCACTGTTTATTATAATGTTAATTATTGTGCCTAAATACCATACTTTCATATATAATTACATATTCGAAAAACTGTTGCTTTCAAGGTCGAATCTTTTTTTAAGTCGTTTTGTTTACTTAGTTCATTGAATGAACCAAATGACTCGAAAAAAAAAGTTCGTTTTGATGAACGAGTTTGAACAGGAGAACAGAGCAAGGTGAGCATTTGAGCTTATAAAACTTAAACTTTTTTATTTATTTTTTAAATGACTTTTTTCTTGATAAGACTCTTATTCATCGTCTGAACTCGTTTAAAGCCCTTTGAAGCTGCACTGAAACTCTCATTTGGACCTTGAACCGTTTGGACCCCATTGAAGTCCATTATATGGAGAAAAATCCTGGAATGTTTTCATCAAAAACCTTAATTTCTTTTCGACTGAAGAAAGAAAGACGTGGACATCTTGGATGACATGGGGGTGAGTAAATTATCAGCATAAGTAAACTAAAATCGATTTTAGAAAATATAAGTTTGTTTTCAGTTGTATATCATGCTTGATCAATATCATTTCAGAAGGCCAGAATTGTGAGATATAAATCATAAATACATGTTTTTATCCATTGAATCCAATGCTTCATTTGTTACATGTTCAGGTGTTTGCCTTGACCTCAGAAGACAACAAACACAGTTTTCTTGAATAAGCGCTTTTCCCTGGATGCTTCGAGTCACAGAAATGCAACTAAAAAAAAAAAAAACACACTCACAGAAGTATGTTAAAAACAAAATTCAGTTTTATTTTTCACCTTCCATTTTTAATTCTTGACTTTTTTTCTCCTCTTTGTGGATTAAAAAAATTTACACACACCTAAAAACAAAAGGACAGGGAAAACTGTAAAACAAATGACGTTGAAAGAAACGTTACATCACAGCACAGAATGCGTCGTTGTGGAAGACAACGTTGTGTTATTTTCCGCAGTTCTTGAAGACGGTTGACAATTACAGGGGGATAAAATCCATTTGTCTGAAACAGAATCACAACCCAGCATGCCTGCCCATAAGAAGGCCAGAGAATGTACACACACACACACACACTCTCTCTCTCTCTCTCTCTCACACACACACAAACAAACAAACGTCTATATTACAGAGACACTGAGGTGGAGGTCTGGAGGACACGACGCGACGGGACGCTCGGATCAGGAAAAGGACGTCCGACTGGCTGGAAAGTCCACCAACTCCTTTAGAAACCATGCAGCTGAAAGTGACACGGGCTAATGGTGTGTGTTCAGCGCACACGTCACGTTCTGCTCAAAAACAGCGTGTGTTGTTGACATTCGGCGCGGCTCACAATCGCGCAGCGGAGGGGCGATCACCCGCTGACTCTGGAGAAACTGCCCTGTTATGTCGTCTTAACGCCGGCTCCTTGTTCTGACAACTTAATTAGTCCTAATTATGCACATTAGTAATTGGTGAATTCTTATTCAAACATGTGCAAATGATTGACATTAAACCATCTGTTTCTCGTAAATCATGTGTACAGCAACATCTATCTATCTATCTATCTATCTATCTATCTATCTATCTATCTATCTATCTACACTCTAAAAAATGCTGGGTTGTTTTAACCCAATTTTGGGTCAAATATGGACAAACCCAGCCATTGGGTTACATTTTTAAATCAATTTTTAACCCAATGTTTCAGTTTGTCCATATTTGACCCAAAATTGGGTTAAAACAACCCAGCATTTTTTTACAATCTATCTATCTATCTATCTATCTATCTATCTATCTATCTATCTATCTATCTATCTATCTATCTATCTATCTATCTATCTATCTATCTATCTATCTATCTATCTACACTCTAAAAATTGCTGGGTTGTTTTAACCCAATTTTGGGTCAAATATGGACAAACCCAGCCATTGGGTTACATTTTTAGATACATTTTTAACCCAATGTTTGAGTTTGTCCATATTTGACCCAAAATTGGGTTAAAAAAACCTAGCATTTTTTAGAATCTATCTATCTATCTATCTATCTATCTATCTATCTATCTATCTATCTATCTATCTATCTATCTATCTATCTATCTATCTATCTATCTATCTATCTATCTATCTATCTATCTATCTATCTACACTCTAAAAATTGCTGGGCTGTTTTAACCCAATTTTGGGTCAAATATGGACAAACCCAGCCATTGGGTTACATTTTTAAATCAATTTTTAACCCAATGTTTCAGTTTGTCCATATTTGACCCAAAATTGGGTTAAACAACCCAGCATTTTTTACTATCTATCTATCTATCTATCTATCTATCTATCTATCTATCTATCTATCTATCTATCTATCTATCTATCTATCTATCTATCTATCTATCTATCTATCTATCTACACTCTAAAAATTGCTGGGTTGTTTTAACCCAATTTTGGGTCAAATATGGACAAACCCAGCCATTGGGTTACATTTTTAGATCAATTTTTAACCCAATGTTTGAGTTTGTCCATATTTGACCCAAAATTGGGTTAAAAAAACCTAGCATTTTTTAGAATCTATCTATCTATCTATCTATCTATCTATCTATCTATCTATCTATCTATCTATCTATCTATCTATCTATCTATCTATCTATCTATCTATCTATCTATCTATCTATCTATCTATCTATCTATCTATCTATCTATCTTGTCAAATTTACACAAAAAATATGATTTATATATAACAAGTTTCTAATTTGTATGTATCTAATTTGAGATATATGTATTTGAATTGCAAATAAACGTAAAGTGATGTATGTTTGTCAGTCATACATAAATTAAACAGGAAAGAAAAAAATCTTAAGAAAAAAAAGTGTATTATTTGTATCTATTTGATATGATAAGGCATTTATTCATCAGATTGCTAACAATCACAATGTAAATCTACAACGTAATGCAATGTACAATGTAAATCTGTTGACTGTGAAAATGACATATTTAGTTAAAGCGTATGAACATGGTTGAAATATGATTTGTAAAACTAAAATATATGAGATTGAAAGAAATATGCATTAAATTTATGCATTCAGTTTTTCTATCATCTTACGTGAAATCATGTATGAGAAATATGAGTCACATTAAGTTAACCTTATATTAAAACTCTGTACATTTTAATGTACATTTTATATGCAATTCAGATACATAAATCTTAAATTTAGGCCTACATAATTTTTTATATAGAGTTCCTTTAGCCAAAATGCCTGTGTTTGACTTCTTTGACTAAAACAATCTCTCTAAAGATGTTGCCACGCTAAGATGCTGAAAAACAGCAAGAAGTGACGCAATGGCCAAAGACGTCATCCTGACACGTTCACACAGACGTCTTACATATAGCACAAGACGTTACACAACATAATTAGCGCAAACTACGTCTAAAACGGTCGGATTTCTCTTTCATGATGGAGCAATCTTGTTGAGAAAGTTAGTAAACTGTTGACGTTTAACCTGAATATAGCAAACATTCACATCTGCGTTTGTCTGTTTTAGTAAATTGCATTTGTAATGAGAACAAGCATTTTCCCGCTTGCATTCTCACAATGTATCTTCTTTTCATCTAAAATTGACTACAACGGTGGGACTATCTAACATTCGCCCCGTTCTATTTATCTACTTCTACATGCAAACCGTCTCAATATGTTGTCTCCAGATACACAGTATCAATATTCAAAAGCTCTCTGTACATATTTTGGTTATTTATGTAACACTGTCTAGTGCAACAAAAACGAAAGCACATGCAATACTGAACGCAACAGGCTAAAGTGGCCACAGATCTGGTTTTACATGTCAGACTGGTCTGGTTTGATGGTTTTAAAGAGGTTATGGGAACTTGTCATCTGTTCAGACTGGGAGACCACCTTTGCTAAACACCAGTAACAACTTCTACTACTATTACTACTAAATGCATCATGGAGTGTTATTTGGCACTGCCATCTTGTGGCCCAATGAAGCAGATTTAACTAATTATTAATTCACACTATGACCAATGATAATTAGGCAAGAGTGTGCAGTATTAGGGACTAATCAAGTACACTGTTAGATCTGTAGACATGAAGACTTTTACTGTTCAGTCAATGAGTTTTGTATGAAAGCACCTCCAAAGTAAACAAATCCCCATACCATCACATGCAATAATCTATTACGAACTTAAGAGTTAAGGCTTGGTCACACCAATATACCAGTACTGGCCTTTGCTATGTTCACGTGAAAAGGGCCTCTGAACAGAAGAGGCGTCTGCTTGCACTCGAACAAGAGCCGTCATCATGGAAATGAATGGGGGCTTGGGGCAAAAATGCTGACATGCAAAATAGATATATGGGTCTTGTATGAGCTCTTATCATTAATATTTATCACTGACTGCTCTTTTCTCGAATATCAGCAGCAGAATTGCAAATGCGAGAGCCTATTGATTTCATACAACAGTTAATATTTCATTTTAGTCATAGAAAATAGTTCCAAACTAATCCACAGAGCAACACAGCGATGTTTCGTAACTAAATTAAGTGTTTTTAATGAATCGTTCGACTAAAATAAAGTACATAATTGTACCTTTAGGGGTACACTGGGACTACCCTCAAGGGGACAAATTTTGTACCCAAAATCTAATATTAACAGTTTAAGAGCCAAGAGCCCAACTAAAGCAAACACTGATCACCATAATGGTGACTTAAAAATAGATTTTCTCCTTCAGTAATTCTGCTTCAATAATGGTCAATCATCACTCAATGAATCACCTAATGCGCTCATTAACTTAATGTTAATTTAACACTCACATTTCAGCATTTTAACACTTGAGTTTGGAGCCATATTTAACACTGGAGTTTTTGCTGTGATTTTGCCATTTTTTTTCCGTAAAAGTTGTTGTTTAAAGGTTTTAATGATACCTTAATTATTTAAGGTAGATTTGAACTTATCACTATATTTGAGTACACTCTTAGAAAAAAGGGTTCATTGGGGTTCTATATATGTAGCATGTAGGGTTCTTTACTCGACTCCAAAGGAGCTTTTAGGCTAAAAAATGTTCTATAATGACAAGAAAGAACCCTTTTGGCACAAAGGTTCTTTATAGGCTATTATTGATTCATATATGACATTATTCTGCAACATTTTGTATGTGTAATTAAGTTATTGTTTAAAAACTGTTGTAGTAACTAAATATCACATTTTAATCATGCAGATTTTTGGAGGATAAAAACTGAAATGGCACTCTTTGTGTGATATTGATTAATTGCATTTTTTAACCCCCATTTATTAAATTTTGTGATCATTCACATGCACTGCATTTTAGGGATTCCAAATACGTAGCGCTTTAGAACCTTTTAAGCTTTTCTTCTAAGAGTGTAGCCTTGAAATAACCTTGAAATAAAGGAAATAACAAATATGTACCCTATGCCAAGGGTACAAAATCTGTACAGCCCCATTGACAAGCCATTGTAGATACAATTATGTACTTTATTTTCTGAGAGTGTTTGAAACAGGCCTCCGAATTGACTATAACAATAACCAAAATTCAATAAAGCAAAATTCACACCACAAGTATATCATTGGAATTACTTTCAGAACTAATTTTTTACAGCTAACATTGACAGCCAATCAAAATGCCTCCTACTTTAAAGAGCTCGAGCATTTTAGCATTCCACCACATTTTTGGATGGTTCCCAAAATCCTATACAACAAATACAATCAACAACTGAATACATTGGCTGACTGACAACATAAGCGCACGCGTAGAATTACCAGAACGTATAGTCATCTTTATAGTTATTGTTTTTGGTGTGAACCAGTGTTTCAGTCGAGACCACCTCACTCGAGTCCAAGTCTAGACCGAGACCAGAGAGAGTCGAGTCCGAGTCGAGTCCGAGACCAGAGACGGTCGAGTCCAAGTCGAGACCAGTGAGGGTTGATTATTTACTTTTATTTACTTAGAGAAATCCTTCTTTTTTTTTTTTACTGAATTTACTTAGAGTTTAAAAAATATGATCAGTTTAAGGTAAAAAGGCCACATAGTAGGTGGTGTTAAAAGCAATTTTATTACAATTTGTCATGCGCAGTTGCGCACTAGAAAATCACCAATCACTGGGCGTGTCAATCAATTTAAAGAAATATTTTATTAACACACATTAATAATCATGAAAAATATTTTGAATTGAACACGAGTGGACTCGGGAATAAGTCCGAGTCCTAAAAAAAAAATGTTCGAGTACGAGTCAATTCCGAGTCCAAATGCACACGAGTCCATGACAAGACCAAGACCATTAAAATATGGTCTCGAGACCGAGTCCGAGACGAGTCCGAGTCTCGAGTACTACAACACTGGTGTGAACAGGCCTTTATATAGACTTTGAGCCCTATTTTAACAATCTAAAACGCAATGCAAAGCGCAAGTAACTTTGTGGGCGGATCTCGGCGCTGTTGCTATTTAATCGGCGGGATAAATGACTCTCGCGCCCGACGCAAGTTTAAAAGGGGTTGGTGTGAAGTAGCTTCATTATTCATAGGTGTGGTTTGGGCGTAACGTGAAATAAACCAATCAGAGCGTCATATCACATTCCCTTTAAGAGCGTGATGAACGAGGTTCGCTTGTTCCATGGAGCAATACTACTATAACGGCGCACTGGAAGGAAAAGTCCGCTTTGCACGGGACACATGCGTCGGTGTACAAAGTCAATTGCGCTGGGTTCAAGATAGGGCCCCTAGATTGAATGAACTTGCTTCTATCTCAGTTTAACTATAAGTAAGCCATTTGTAAATAGGGACGGATTATTTAAATTTAATTTCAGTTTATGATTTGATTAATATTCGCAGCTATAATTTCCGTCTTTCTTACGATGTGCCTTGATGCCTTTTTGACGTACTGCTATTGTAGAGCATTATGAAGGATTCCCTGTCCGACCCGACCGGTTCCCATCTGTCCTCCATGCCAGACCTCTACCTCAGTCCCCTCTCAATCCGAATCTCTGCAGCTCAGCGCGGGAATCACGAGGGGAAATGATCCCGGGCCGAAACGTACACCAGCAGTGCTCCATCACGATAACCACCACACACCCAAAACAGACATTTACATGCGTTATACCCACACAGAGAATGTGAAACGACATTTCATACTTTTTTTTCTCTTTTGTTTACTTATATTTGAGGAGAATACATGTATACAGAGATGGATCGGCGGACCTCGAGGGAGTATGATAGGAAAAGCGCGAAAGCGGAGTGACAGCGGGACCGAAAGTTTAAGAGATGAGGAAAATCCGCTGCTTTTGTGCTTGACGTTGAACCCTCGTACGGTGGCGGGGAAGTATTTCGACATTTACGTCACGATTAAATTGCATCTAAGTAATTTTTGCTAGGAATGAAGTCTTCGACTTAATGTTTGACAACCAGAAAGTGTCCAATTGTTAATTTTATTGTTGCATACTTTGTAATCTATCAAACTTCATTATGAGAAGTACTATAAAGTGTGTTTGTACTTTATTTCGTAAAAACAAATGGTTTGATGAGCTATTTAATGCATGATCTAATCAATCAAGTGTCGTTTAAGTGTCCAAATACTTTTTTTTGCGGCCACTGTGTACTTAACTATGTAGTGCACATTCTTCAATTAGTGTACAAATGCACAGTCTTTAAAGGAGTAGTTTACTTTTCAAAAACTTTTGCTGATAATTTACTCACCCCCATGTCATCCAAGATGTCCATGTCTTTCTTTCTTCAGTCGAAAAGAAATTAAGGTTTTTGATGAAAACATTCCAGGATTTTTCTCCATATAATGGACTTCAATGGGGTCCAAACGGTTCAAGGTCCAAATGAGAGTTTCAGTGCAAACTGTTCAAAGGGCTTTAAACGATTCCAGACGATGAATAAGGGTTCTTCTCCTATTCAAATTCGTTTATCAAAATGAACGAATATTTTCCCGAGTCAACTCGTTCATTTCGTTCGTTGAATGAACCAAATGACACGAAAAAAGTCCGAACAGGAGAGTCGAGCAAGGCGACCATTTGAGCTTATAAAACTTAAACTTTGTTATTTTTAAATAAGCGATCGTTTCGCTTGATAAGACCCTTATTCATCGTCTGAAATCGTTTAAAGCCCTTTGTACAGTTTGCAGTTTGCACCGAAACTCTCATTTGGACCTTGAACCGTTTGGACCCCATTGAAGTCCATTATATGGAGAAAATCCTGGGATGTTTTCATCAAAAACCTTAATTTCTTTTCGACTGAAGAAAGAAAGACATGGACATCTTGGATGACATGGGGGTGAGTAAATTATCAGCAAAAGTTTTTTGAAAGGTGAACTACTCTTCCAAATTGAACTTTTTCGGGTTTTATTCCGGGGTTAATGCTGGATGAAATGCAATAATGGCGCACATATTCAGGGAACGCAACATTTTCCTATTATATATACAGCATTAACATTGCAAACTGAACGGTTAGCGCTCATGCAGGGTCATTGTGAAGAGTTGCATAAAGCACCGCGTTAAGTCGCGCACCGCTGCTTTACGTCAAAGCCTCTTCGCCGTGTGCTCTTAAGTGGCGGTTAATTATCCTGTAGGGGATCGGACACCACACTGGGCTCCAAGACTCAAAGGCACAGCTGTCCTTGAAGAGGATTCTGTCAGCGCCTGGACTGAGCTTGATTTATGAGCTCTGCCGCTCACCAGATGGGGGACGGAGAGAAAACGACGGTCCGCTTGCTTAGCGAGTCGCGGGCTAATTACATCTTTATCTCCCGCTAATCTGATTCTGAACCGAAAAAAAAAAAGAGGCAGCGAACAGAATCTAATACTGCGTTCCATCCAACTTGGAAAAGTGCAGATGAATCAGATGAGATGCAACATGAAATTCACACGCTGATATGCAGGATAAATAAAACACTATGATCCCGTCTGTGACCTAAACACCTACAGAACAAATGCTAGCATTGCATAGCATCGCAATTCGGCTGCGAGAGGAACGAATGGCTTCATTAGCCAGGTCATTTCCATAGCACAACGCATGAACTAATGCATGCATTTATGGGGACAATATCCGACAATCGTCTTTGAATGGAACGCAGCACGTGATGTGCAACCGCAGGATTCTGAGGCTTTTGGTTATGTCATCGAGGCAGACGTGAGCATTACATCATTACGGCAGAATATATCATACATTACAATCATCAACAGCATGGAAAAAAAAAACAATCGCAATACACACAGTACACATTTGAAACGATATTAGGGCGCCTACACGCTAGAGT
The DNA here is from genome assembly GCF_988280905.1 of Pimephales promelas. Taxonomy (NCBI): domain Eukaryota; kingdom Metazoa; phylum Chordata; class Actinopteri; order Cypriniformes; family Leuciscidae; genus Pimephales; species Pimephales promelas. Next base: position 34,417,015 of record NC_142780.1, read on the forward strand.
TTCCAATGCAAACGCATTGAGTTCAATGGAAAATGCGATTGGACAAGTGTTCCCGCGTGCAAGCGCCCTCGCATTTCACTGATTGCTCTCTTTAACGGACTTGGTCAAATTACTTCCATTTTAAAAAAGTTAATCATGGTAAAACAGAGCACAATACTTCAAAAAGTTTGTTGTTTTTTTGTTCTTTTTTGCTGTTCGATGAATTCAGTGATTTTTAGTACAAAATATTTTCACACACATGGCTTGTGATCAGCTCTGACATTTTTTTTTTTCTCACATGGAATTACTATCATATTTATTCAAATACTTATTAACATTGTCATCATCATTATTATCGTCATCATCATCATCATTATTAACACCAAAAAGGAATAGCAGTTAACCTTGCAGATTAAAATGTACACAGTGCAGGGGGGGTTAAAACGGGGGCGGTGCAGGAAGTGAGGTCACAAGAGGGACATTTCTAACCGGTACATGCTATCCACAAGCAACAAGAAGTCGATGAACTGTTTCAGGGCAGGAGACGCCAGAAACTTCTGCTGTCTTCAAGTCCTTGCGGAAAGTTCCTACTTACGAGTTTGTACGTAATCATGATGCATTCGCGTTGTTTTTTGCGCAACTTATTTCTTTCACTCGCGTTTCTCACTCATCTAAGCCGTGTTTGCGAATGTTTTTAGTACATGAATAAAGTCTACAGCTGTCATTTTTATTTGATTAACTAAACCAGAGTTTTTCATTTCCACTTTCGCAAAGTTGAAAAGTATTTAAATGTTTTAACTTCCCGTCAAACACAAGACGTTTAAGCACTAATAATGACATTTTGGTGGTCATCTCGTAAATACGATCATTCCAACGTGACTTAAAGGCAGCGATATCGTCCGAGCCGAAAGGCTGAAACAGAGAGGCTGATGGGAAACGGGGAAATGAGTGGCCTCTACTGCATATATATTTACACTGAGTGATGGACAGACTGAGGGCTGGACGCGGCACGAGATGACACACCTGCTAACCCTCGCTAGAAAGAAAAACACGTGGTTTGACATCATTCATAGTCAGAATGCACCGCCGCTCAGCTCAGATCTCCGCGTTCGGATCCGAGGGTCAACGGCCGACGGGCCCGCTGGTGAAACGGCTCCGAGAGGGTCATCCGAACATCGTCGTCAACACCGTCACGTTACGACCAGCATGTCCAGCACGCACATCAAGAGACACACTTGTCGTTCACATCAGGTTTGGACGTTAAAAGGTTGACCGTCGTTGGGGGATATGAAGCGTGATATGCGACCGGGCGTGAATGGGAACGAGGAAGAGAAAGGAATGATCGAGTGATGTAGCGATGGCTCCTGGATTAATGCATAATTTCTTTTTGTTCACAGTGATGGGTTCGTATTTAAAGACTCCTGCCGAAGCGGGAAAGTTTTAGACCTTCATCAGAACAGAGATGGAGAGGCAGAACCACAGACCGACTCCTGATAAACGTCCGTTCAGAGACGCTCCTCCGCCGTACACCGCCCCGGGCCCTGCAGGAGCACAGAGAAGCAGACGTGAACACGGACGACCAGAGAGACGAAGGAGCTCGCTGGTAAAGTCCATGTGAAATCTGTAGCAAAATGCACATTTCTTAAAAAAAATTCAATAAAATAAAAAGTCTTAGTGAGTTTATTCAGTATATTAAAACATTTTTATCAATGTTCAATCAAATTTACATTGTTTTTATATATTATTTTTAGAGCTGTGCAACGATTAATCGCGATTAGTCGCATCCAAAATAAAAGTTTGTGTTTACATAATATATGTGTGTACGGTGTACAATTATTTTATATGTAAAAATTCACGCACATGCATGTATATATTTAAGAAAATGTGTTAATAATATATAAAATATTAATGTATATATTTAATGTAAACTATGAATAAATATATATACAGTATACACTCTAAAAAATGCTGGGTTGTTTTAACCCAACTTTGGGTCAAATATGGACTAACCCAGCCGTTGGGTTAAATTTTTACATTACATTTTTAACCCAGCATTTTGGGTTTGTCCATATTTGACCCAAAATTGGGTTAAAACAACCCAGCATTTTTTAGAGTGTACATGCAAATATATTATATACATGCATGAGTGTGAATTTATATATACAAAATAATTATGCATACATATTTTATGTAAACACAAACTTTTATTTTGGATGTGATTAATCGCGATTAATTGTTGCCCAGCAATATTTGTATTAATTAATAATTTGTTAATTACTAAAATAAACTTAAACTTAAAATTTCAAATATTTACACACAAAAAAAAAAAAAATTAAACACAACAAATAAAATACAATAAAATCAATAAAAGTCAATTACATATATATATATATATATATATATATATATATATATATATATATATATATATATATAATTAAATTAGGGCTGTCAAATGATTAATCGTGATTAATCGCATCCAAAATAAAAGTTTGTGTTTACATAATATATGTGGGTGCACTGTATATAATTATTTTGTATATATATATATATATATATATATATATATACACATGCATGTATATTTAAGAAAAAATATTATTTATATATACATATTTATATATAATATAAATTATATATAAATCTATATACAGTATATACAGTATATATATATTCTTAAATATATACAAGCATGTGTGTATTTATATATTTAAAATAATTATATACAGTGCACCCACATATATTATGTAAACACAAACTTTTATTTTGGATGCGATTAATCGTTTGACAGCCCTAATATATATATATATATATATATATATATTTAGAATAAACAATAGGGTTGTATATATGGCTTATTTTTAACAGCACTCCAGATTCATTACAGATACATAAATTAAAGAAATGTATTACAGTATACGAGTTTGGAACGACGTTAGGATGAATAAATAATTGCAGGATTTCCAGATTATTATTCCTAAAACAGACGGAGATGGATATTCTTTTAAAGATGAAGATAAAGGTTGGAAAAGTGAGAGTCAAAGCAAGACGCTGATGTGGAGAGGAGACGTATGTAACTGACGACAGGAGACTCATCACGGAAAAAACTTGCGGAGATAATGGGAGACAGAATGAGGCGGTGGAGGGAGAGATGGAGGACTTGCTTACAATGGTAAAGCATGAGGGGGAAACGGCACGAACAGAACAGGAATCACTCACTGGGGACTGAAATGTGAAGAATGGAGAGAGAGAATCTGCTGATGACTTCTGGGTAACAGGACACAACAGAGCGGGAACAAACCAGAGGAGAGGAGACATAATGGGCCGGAGAATGAACAAGAAGGTTGGAAAGAAAAGGCAGAAAATATAACACATAGCCCCAATAGCTTTGCAAAAAAAAAAAAAAAAAAACACGGGAAGTTTGAGAGTTTATGCCAAAATCAGACGCAGCCGTGCGTGAAAACCAACATTGGAACAAAAAAGATCTTTCTCAATCACTCAATGCAACAATGTTTTGGCTCCATCCCAAGGCATTGCCGTGACCTGTTCCTCCTCCTCCTCTGCCTCAGAGAGATCTGCGCCTGCTGGGTCCAGACCACGGTCAAACTCTGATGCCATGTTATTACGTACAGGAGTTAACTTGGGTCTGCTTTTGTTTTTGTGTTTAACAGCGCCTTCATAGGTCGTCCTTTAGGGCTAGAAAGAGTGTGACCCTGAAATCGAGTGAAGCTGCTGCTTCTCAGAAAGAGCTGAGACATCATTCATCACCAGAACCTACACTGTAAAAAATAACCGTGATTTTAACAGTAAAAGACTGTAAAAATGCTACAGTACAAAACTGTTATTTGGTTAACAGAAAGTTTCCGTACTTTATACGGTAAATAACTGTGATATAATTTTACAGTAAATTTACCGTTTTTGAAAGTGAAAAAGAACAAATCGTTGTATAATTTACAGTGAAAAACCGTAAATTGACATTCCCACAATTCCCTGTGTGACACTTCACATTTGATGTATTTTTGTTGAAATAACTATAGTTCCTCATAGTTTTATCGTTTTTTTCTAATCAGTTATGTACATTAGGGTTTTATGTTCCATTTAATGTTGTTAAATTAATGTTTATTGCATTTTTTAATTTCATGTGTGTTACCATGATGGTGTTTAATGTTTGTGTGAATGACACTGTGCAGCTTCTTTATATGGTCTAAAACAGATATCAATAAGTTGGTAAATCAACATTTTATCAGAAAATAAAATACGGCTTATTACTGTAAATTTTAAGTTAAGTCTGTAAAACTATTAACGTTCCTACTGTATTTTTAACAGTAAAGTTCTGGCAACCACAGCTGTCGTTTTTTTACCGTAAAATTTACGGTTTATTTTTTACAGTGTAGAGATGGATATCAGGAGCCTTTAAAAGCCTTTCTCAAATAGGAGGAACTTAAATATTTTAATTCAACAATTAAGCAACTCACTGGCTAGTGGCTACTTGCTGAAATTTGTGAAATGATAAAGTATGTTTCAGGGAGAACAGAGAAAGATTTGTTCAGTTATAGCATTTTAGCATTTCATAAAGCAGATTTAAAGGGATACTCCACTTTTTTTTTTGAAATAGGCTCATTTTACCACTCCCCCATAGTTAAACAGTTGGGTTTTACCATTTTCGAATGTATTCAGACAATTTTTTTATATTTAGAAGAATATCAGTAAGCAGACAGTTTCTGGTCTCATTGACTTCCATAGTATATTTTTTTTCCTACTATGGAAGTCAATGAGACCAGAAAATGTCTGGTTACTGATATTCTTCTAAATATCAGAAAACCAGCTGAATGGATTCGAAAATGGTAAAACCCAACTGTTTAACTCTGGGGGAGTGGTAAAATGAGCCTATTTCCAAAAAAAAAAAAAAAAGTGGAGTATCCCTTTAACAAAGTAATGAGGAATAAGTATGAACGGAAAACGTGAAACACTAATGATAATAATTTCTGCAATAATTGCAATGGCAGAACCGACACACTTGCCTCGCTAATTGGTTGCTTATGTTCTGTGCAGTACATTTAGCTATAAATTTACATTACCGTTTGAAAACATTTCCTCATTAAGTATGTAAGAGGAATCAGGAGCTAACAGTCAACCGCTGCTGTGAATTAAGCATCTTTGTATGCTGAGGGTAAATGAATGAAATATTCACAACCAGTTGTTTTTTATGTTTGTTTCCTATGCCTGCAGACAGAAGCGTAACTCTTAACCTTTCTTGTTTTTTTATCACCTGCAATAATGACAAAACAAAACAGACTAATGGGGTTTGCTTGTCAGCTAAAGCTAGTTTTGTTTGATGGTTTTCAGCAGGTCTGCCTGGAAATACCAGAACATCCAACAAAAAAAATCAGAAAACCAATACTATCATAGTGGTAGTATTTGTTATTCTCTCTTCAACTCATGCTCATTTAAATAGAAAAAGCATTGTGTTACAGTAATGAGAATCACCATAGAGAATAATGGGAGTTCAAAAGCAAAACAACCAATGCAAATGGACAATATCATTTCTTTCTTTTCCCTTTTTCAGCTTCTAGTGCACTAACCAAATAGTCTCCCTGTCTATAAAAAAAAGAATATATATATATATATATATATATATATATATATATATATATATATATATATATATATATATATATATAATGTAGAAAACTGCTGAGAAAAATTCACCAGTACAAGGAAATCTCTAGAGTTGATCTGATTTGTTACTGTGTCCTTGTTGTTTCATTCAGCCCTGGGTTTTTAAAAATCCCTGAGGTTTGTCTTCAATAAAGCAGAGCTACAGTATAAGACAGGAACTATTTACAGTCAGACAACGAAAGCTTTCGGTAAACGCTCAAAGCACATTTTCCACAACAGTGCATGCTTTATAGGAATCCTCTATTACACAAGACACTGATGTTCTGCAGTGGACAAAACAAAATTTAATTCAGTTAACAAACACTTCGGGCACAACAAACTTTAACAAAGTTTTGTTAGAATCATTCATAGTTCATTTAAACGTGTTGGTTGTGCAATTTAGTGAGATAAAACTGGCCTTTATGTGTGAAAAAACTACATTTCCCACAATTCTCTGTGGTACGCTCTCAGAAAAAAGGGAATATATGAAGCATAGGGTTCTTTACTCAACTCCAAAGAACCTTTTATGCTAAAAACGGTTCTATAATGACAAGAAAGAAAGGTTCTTTATAGGCTATTATTCGTTCATATATTACATTATTCTGCAACATTTTGTAGTTGTAAGTAAATTATTGTTTATTAAACTGTTGTAGTAACTTAATATCACATTTTAATCAAGAGAAGAAAAACTGAAATGGCACTCTTTTTGTGATATTGATTAACTTTAAAATGATATAAATATATACATTCATCTTGAATTTTGAGATCATTCACATGCATTTATAAATACATTTTAGGGTATTGATGTTTGTCAATAATATGAAATATTTAATCCGGAAAGGACAAAACAAATGATAATGAATGAACCCAAAAGGTTCCATATAGAACCTTTTTCCTGGTTACAAAGAACCCTAAAGCCTTAACATGGATTCTGTATAGAACCTTTTAGGGGTTCCAAATATGTAGCGCTGATAGAACCTTTTAAGGTTCTATATAGAACCTTTTCTAAGAGTGTAGTAGCATGACAATGTTAAAGTGCTATTGTGGTTTTTCGGATATTCCCTTGCATGCTGTGTGTAATACAGATGTTTGTGAATGTAAAAGGTCTGCAAAGTTTCAAAAATCAAAGTGCAGATAAATGGAGTTATTGTCTCCTAAAAGAAAGGATCGATTTTGAACTGCCTGAAATGAGTCGTCAGCAATTCCAGTCTTACTTTCTGCTGAACCTGCAAACACTGAGACTGGAAGTTTTGGTCGAGAAGACGCTGTTTACTGCAAATCTCACTAAAAATATCTAAAGAAAATATCAGCTGAAACTCAGACATGCTAAAGGGAGTTTGGTTTCTGACCCCTGCTGTAAACAAGGGTGGTTTCACAATCACAGAGGTCACAATATAGAGTTTGCTAGGGGGCTTGTTTGGCTGTTTGAAATATTTAAATGCTGTTTAGAAACAGAAATGAGCGCAGCTGCTTTGTTTATTCAGCAACAGCTGCATTTCTTTTCTTCCAAAAGAGCCATCTAAAGTGATTGTTTTGTGCATTTTCATTCAGCGCGTCTCCTTCAATTATTGGGCTTGTTTGGGAGTGCACATGCATGCACATTCGTTATTAAAGGAGTAGTTCACTTTAAAAAAAAAAAAGATTTGCTGATAATTTACTCACCCCCATGTCATCCAAGATGTCCATGTCTTTCTTTCTTCAGTCGAAAAGAAATTAAGGTTTTTGATGAAAACGTTCCAGGATTTTTCTCCATATAATGGACTTCAATGGGGTCCAAACGGTTCAAGGTCCAAATGAGAGTTTCAGTGCAGCTTCAAAGGGCTTTAAACGACACCAGACGATGAATAAGGGTCTTATCTAGCGAAACGAGCGGTCATTTAAAAAATAAATTAAAAAAATGTAAGTTTTATAAGCACAAATGCTCGTCTTGCTCTGTTCTGTGATGCGCGTTCGTGACTCTCCTGTTCAAACTCAAAATGAACGAATCTTTTTTTGAGTCATGACTGGAAGGCCCCTATTCATCGTCTGGTGTCGTTTAAAGCCCTTTGAAGCTGCACTGAAACTCTCATTTGGACCGTTTGGACCCCATTGAAGTCCATTATATAGAGAAAATCCTGGAATTTAATTTCTTTTCGACTGAAGAAAGAATGACATGGATATCTTGGATGACATGGGGGTGAGTAAATTATCAGCAAAAGTTTTTTTTTTTTTTAAAGTGAACTACTCCTTTAATTATTCATCTATATTTCTTTTTTAGCATTGTGCAAAATCTGTGCAGCACCAAAGTAGAGTCAATATTAGGCAATTATTTCACAACCTTTATTATATACACCTCGATCCAGACCTTCACCTCGATCACGACAGACTAGGCCATCTGACCAATCAGAGCAGAGCAGGCTCTCGGAAAGGAAGAGTTTAGACAGACCAGATGCTTTATCGAACCGTCTTTGAAACTGTGAGTTGTTGCTGCAATGTATATTATGAGAAAATTAAAGTGTTTATTGACCTTGGATGCATGTAAACCTATTGAAGGAGCCTTTCAAATAGAATAGAGACACTTATCCCACACCTAAGGCACATTGTTTTTGACGTATTGGTGCTAAACGAGCTTAATCAATAAGTAAAAAAGAGAAAAAGAAATGAAAGTCAGTTATTCCCAATCAAAATCACTTCCGAGCTTGTGCATGGGAATTGTGCTGTAGTGTCACAAACCCTTTTAGATGCTTAACGCTGTAGCAGGAGTTTGTTCAAGTTATGCATTATTAAAAAGGGTGAAAATGATGCACTTTGCTGAGTTACAGTACCAGACCATTTGCTTTCAAGCACCATCAACGGACACATCGGAGGAGCTCCGAGTGAAAACTAGCCTCGGGGAGCGAGAATTGTACATTTGTTTATTTCGTACAGTGGAAAGTCACTTCCTGCAGGGTGTTTATTTATCCTTGACTTTATGCCTTTGTAGATTTGCGAATGTTTGAGTGCGAGTGTGTCTGCAATAGCGTACTCACTGAAGAGTAACATGCTGGCATTGGAAGCCCCGAGGCGGTTGGAGGCGAAACAGGTGTAGTTGCCAAAGTGTTTTTCTGTGACGTTGGTGAAGAGCAGCAGGGAACGTGTTTTCTCGTTTTTAATCTTCAGCGTGTTATCATTTTCTACCGGCCTGAGAAAGAAGTAATAAGAAAGATCACACTTTAGAGTCACGTGCTGCTTCCCATGGTTCACAGTGTCTCTTTCTCTCGCTTTGTTAACGTTCGCTTACCTTCGGTCATCCCGGTACCATTCAAAGGACGCGGTAGGAACCGCCATAGCTTCACAGCGCAGAATCGCAGTTTTCCCCAGCTGGGCAGGCATGTTCTTTACATCTGTAATTGTCGGTGGATCTAAAGACCAACAGCTCAAAGTTATAATGCAAAGAATAATTGATCAAAACCTATTTGATTTGTTCACGATATTTGTTAGTAGTCTCTAATCATGAGATTTTTGTCATTGGGTTATATTTTTAAAATACATCAAGTTAGCTGGTCTCATTTATAGCCCTATTTGGGGTCTCACCTCGGCCTGATTTGGCGGCCAGAGTTCGTAAAGTCATTGCTTTTACTATAACCTTGGCCTATCCGTCTTAACCCTCTGATGGTCTTCGTTTAGGAGTCACGTCCTGGGCCTTCCCGGTCAGAAGTGACCAGAGGCCTAAAAATGAAACTTCCTCCATCCCAGTAAAAACCAATGCAATTTATTTTTGTTCTATAATATTTATTCTTTTTAATTTAGTATTTTGAGACAATTTGATTGAATTTATTAATATTTATGCAATATTTATGGTCTATTTTTGCCATGGACAATATATATATATATATATATATTCTATATATATATATATGAAGAGTTCAGATGCAAAAGCCTCTAAATGCCATTTGAAATTTTCTTCTTTAATGATGATTTTTATCAAACTTGTATATTTAAGTTCAGTAATTTCACTTAAATAACAATTAATAGGTAATTATCATTGCCATTTAAGTGAAATCACTGAACTAAAATATACAAGCTTGATAAAAATCATCATTAAAGAAGAAAATTTCAAATGGCATTTAGAGGCTTTTGCATCTGAACTCTTCATATATACAGTGATGAGTTTGGACACCCATGCTAAAGTTGCCTAAAAAGAGGAATAAAAAAATAATCTTTTGGATATTGATCTTAATGTCTTAATTTAAAAAAATGAGGAAAATTTATTTATGACACATTATTCATTCACAAAGAAAATTTGTGTCCTTAAAGGTTGGAGTTTTCCTCATTTTTCTAATTAAGGCATTAAGATCAATATCCAAAAGATGATTTTTTAGGCAACTTTAGCATGGGTGTCCAAACTTATTCACATCACTATATACATATATATATATATATATATATATATATATATATATATATATATATATATATATATCACTATATATATTTTTTTTTTCAAATTTATTAATGCAGTATTTTAGTTTAATATAGAGTCTAGGTCTTTAGAAAAAAAAATATTTTTTGAAGAAAATTAGCACCATCTGGTTACAGTATAGAGAAAAATAAAGAAAGCCAAAGCTCAGTTTACACCGATTGAAATTTCTAGCCACTGGGGAACCATCAACATAACTCATTTTAATGTTAAAAATAACAATAAAAAAAAGAAAAAAACCTAAAAAATATACATAATTATACATGATAATTATACATAGATACATAATTTTCACCTGTTAAAAAAAAAAATATATACCTGTTAAAAAAAAATATATATATATATATATATATATAAAATAAAAAAGAAACATTATTTTATTTTATTTATTGTATTTTTTCCTCTTTTGAGTTATTAGAAATGGGAGGGTGGGCATGCTCTTTTATGCTCTTCTGTTTTTTAGGATGACCTATTCAGTACCTTCACTGAAAACCAATACAAATATTTTGGAGTGAAATACATTGTTTCTCCGCTCATTCTGTATAATGAGTGTGTTGTAGATCCATATGTTTATTGGTTGTTTTCTACACTCTCTATACTCCCACTTGAGTCTTGAGGCTTTTTCAGATCGGAGGTCTGAACAACCAGTGCTAATGACACTAAGTAATGAAGTATTTTTACTCAAGTTCTTTACAACCCCATGGAGATGAGAAGAGATGATGAAAAGATAGAGCTTAATTCTACAGCCTGACAGCAATTCAATTTATGTTTCCATTACAGCATCACAGAGTGTTCTGGAACAGTCTCAACAATCTCATTAGGATGTAATGTGTGTTTCTGACGACTCGACTTACAGTTGACTGTGACCTTGACTCGGCGTGTGTCTGGCGGCGCCACACCGTTGTTGGTGATGCATTCAAAATCCTCCGCTTGATGCCGCTTGATTTCTGTGATTTCCAAGAATTCGCCCTCGCTCATGAGACCGTCTGTGAAGACAAAAGATGAGAAGGTGATTGAATACACGCCACCATGGCACACAATGTCATACGTGAGTGTAATTGGGAGTGTGTTTTAAAAGCAGGCGCACTGGGGTCATTGTTCCGCACTGTCATATTAAACAAAGAAAGGCTAGAGGACATGGAGGAGGGAGAACGACTTTCTCTCGGTCGGCGGACCACAAGGGACGGTTCTCCTGGAGAAACCAGCTGTTTAATGTCTTGCGCTGGAGTGCAATGGTAAGATGGGAATTCACAGATATGAACCCGGCTCTTTAACCACTACTCTACGTTCTCTAAAATGACTAAACGATTTAACCATTTCACCCAACCACTACAAGTTTATTTCAACAGTGTTCAAGGTGAACAGGGTTTGCTGTGGAGATGAGGCAAGCTTACAAAATGTCACATTTTGTTTCAACACATACAAGACATGTTTCATCCCCCTATGTAAGTATTGGGCCAATTGACTCAAAAAAGTGATCAGCTTCAGATGTGTCCAGAAGCCTTAATTGTTCATACATACAAAAGCATACAATTCAGATCGCTACTATACTCTCACAATACTTTAAAGGAATAGATGGACCCCATAGACATCCATAGTATTTTTTTTATCTACTATGGAAGTCAATGGAATCCATCAACTGTCTGATCCATAACCCCACCCCTAATCCTACCCATCTCCGCCCCCTATCCCTAACCCCACCCCTAATCCTACCCATCTCCGCCCCCTATCCCTAACCCCACCCCTAATCCTACCCATCTCTGCCCCCTGATCGCTAACCCCACCCCTAATCCTACATATCTCCACCCCTGATCCCTAACCCCACCCCTAATCCTACCCATCTCTGCCCCCTGATCGCTAACCCCACCCCTAATCCTACATATCTCCACCCCTGATCCCTAACCCCACCCCTAATCCTACCCATCTCCGCCCATGAGATCCCTAACCCCACCCCTAAACCTACCCATCTCTGCCCCCTGATCGCTAACCCCACCCCTAAACCTACCCATCTCTGCCCACTGATCCCTAACCCCACCCCTAATCCTACATATCTCCACCCCTGATCCCTAACCCCACCCCTAATCCTACCCATCTCCGCCCATGAGATCCCTAACCCCACCCCTAAACCTACCCATCTCTGCCCCCTGATCGCTAACCCCACCCCTAAACCTACCCATCTCTGCCCCCTGATCGCTAACCCCACCCCTAATCCTACCCATCTCCGCCCCCTGATCCCTAACCCCACCCCTAAACCTACCCATCTCTGCCCCCTGATCGCTAACCCCACCCCTAATCCTACATATCTCCACCCCTGATCCCTAACCCCACCCCTAATTCTACCCATCTCCGCCCACGAGATCCCTAACCCCACCCCTAACCCTCCCATCTCCGCCCATGAGATCCCTAATCCTACCCATCTCCACCCCTGATCCAAAACCCCACCCCTAATCCTACCCATCTCCACCCCCTGATCCCTAACCCCACCCCTAATCTTACCCATCTCCGCCCATGAGATCCCTAACCCCACCCCTAAGCCTCCCATCTCCGCCCATGAGATCCCTAATCCTACCCATCTCCACCCCTGATCCAAAACCCCACCCCAATCCTACATATCTCCACCCCCGATCCCTAACCCCACCCCTAATCCTACCCATCTCCGCCCCCTGATCCCAAACCCCACCCCTAATCCTACCCATCTCCGCCCCCTGATCCCAAACCCCACCCCTAATCCTAACCATCTCCGCCCCTGATCCCTAACCCCACCCCTAATCCTACCCATCTCCGCCCCCTGATCCCAAACCCCACCCCTAATCCTACCCATCTCCACCCCCTGATCCCAAACCCCACCCCTAATCCTAACCATCTCCGCCCCTGATCCCTAACCCCAGCCTTAATCCTACCCATCTCCACCCCTATACCTAACCCCACCCCTAATCCTACCCATCTCCACCCCCTGACCCTAACCCCACCCCTAATCCTACCCATCTCCACCCCTTGACCCTAACCCCACCCCTAATCCTACCCATTTCCACCCCTTAGATCTGGATCCAACTCCACCCCCTGGATCTCATGTACTGCAATGAGGTGCTACTGAAATACCTGCAAACAGATGTTTTTTGTAGTATGGTGGTATTTATGCAATAGTACAGTGAAAATAAAATTACATACAGCACCTTTAACAACTATCAACTGCACACAAGATTACAACCATATCTCAATTCTTCAAACTCCACAGACCTTATAGAACCTTCACACCTTTTCTTTTCTAGTTATGTTTGCAATTCTGTTTGGTGCTTCTAGTGGAGCAGAAATGGCACACTTCACCTTGATTAAAATTAATTTCAACAAAATGAAATGTATTTATTTAACAAGAGCAACGAGAGGAGGAGGCGAGTGACAAACGGTCCGTGGAATAAACTGAAAGGCTTCGATAAGAAACTCGTGTCTGCGTCGCCCTCAGATAAACATCACAGAACGTGTGTTAGGTAATGCATCACTGAGCTTTATTTACCGGCCATTGTGAACTACAAAAAGACTTTCTCACATCTCTAAGGCACTTCTTTCCCTTGAACGAGACGAAACAGACGACAACAGTTCATCTTTAGTTACAGGAGCACTGTGGATTTGCCTCTGTGTGATGAAAGTGGATGTTATTAGTACAACAATGACAGCGAGAACGGATACGTGCAGGCATGCTTTGTTCTTTTTCAACTACAACAGTCAGACTGCAGAACGCCACACAAAAATCTCGGTGTCAACCAGAATAATCCACGTCTTAGTAGTCTCATGGCTTCAGCCAAACACAAAGGCGACCGCACACCTATTAATTCACAACCACTGGGACTTTATGCCACAAATTCGGCACCTTTTCTAATTGAAGATTATTCCGGGGGATTATTAGCACAGCTACTGAACTGGAGAGGATTATTTGCAGCTGCCGATGCCACCCGACTGAGCACACGCTGGGGTTTACAACAACGTTATTCACTCATTCCTTTAGCGTAATAAATAAGGTTCCCCTGTGAGATCTTCTTCAGGTCGTCTGAGCACCTCTTTCAACCCGCTGGGGAGGAAAAAAGAATCTTATCTTGACAAAAAAGGGTTTACAGGTAAAAAAAAACTAGTATGTCTCACACACTTCGAGCTGAGACGCTATTTGTATTTATTTCTCAGAGCTGTGATATGCACATTCCCATGCGGCCTGACGCATTTTTGCCCAAGCTACAGCTGGAAAATGTCAGCGAAACGACAAAATCAGCTTTAAAATCACATTTAAACGGCTAGATGGAATCAAACAGGGATTCCTACTGGATCTGGATCCATGTTAAATAATAATACAAATAAAAAAACTAAAATATGTCTCACGCTGCCGTATGTAATAATACCGTACCTTACTGTAATCATTTCAGAAACCTTTTTCAGAAATCATTTCAGAATCATTTTTTTTCTGTTTGCATGCTGCAAATGATGTCAAAAATAAAAAAGTATATTATTTAATATATTATTGCATTTATAAATTGCATTATTATTGCATTTATAAAAAAAAATGTTCCCATTGACTGTTCAGCAAAAATAACCACACTGTGATATACAGTGAGGAAAATAAGTAAAAATATTTTCAATAATTACTTTATAATAATTTATTTAGTTGAGATAACTTATTATTTTGAGTTTCTGATGATTAAATTAATCTCCTTCATTGTATTAACTCCCTTTTTCAGTTCAATCAACTTAAAATTTTAAGGCAACCCAGGTTACTTACTTTTTGAAGTTAAACCAACAATATTTTTTTACAGTGTAGTAATCACAACAATTTTTCTTTTGTCAAATCAACTTAAATAATTTATTTAGTTCAGATAACATATAATTTTGAGTTTCTGATGATTAAATTAATCTCCTTCATTGTATTAACTTACTTTTTCCAGTTCAATGAACTCAAAATTAAGGCAACCAGGTTACTTACTTTTTTAAGTTAAACCAACAATATTTACTGTATATATAATAATATAATATATATATATTATATATATAAATCAACAATATATTACTGTATTTTGCAAGTTCTCCCACTTCTTGGTTTCTGACTGTTTCATGTGGACTTTAAGAGTGTATGCTAATCACTATGTCGCCCTTCACAATTTCATGAGTGATTTTATAATTTAGCTTGCACTCGTTAAACACTGTGGTGTACAGCTAGATCAAATGTACTGGACAGATTGTGTGTGGGTGGTCAGTCTAATGAATGAAACCGACCTTGTTGGCTTCAATCCGTGTGCGATGTAAGCTCCTGGTTACAGTGTTTCGACAGAGTGGGCGTGTCTTCTGTCAGTGATTGTGATGTCATCGCGTCCTGTCTGCTTGCCTACAGTGTGATGTACAGGTCCAGATGGCTTTCTGTTTCTCTGGCCTAATCTACACGCCCAATTTCTCGCCCTGCTGCTGGCAACCAATAGCTCCACCGCAGTGACTCGCACTGAATAACAATGTGGCTCTTTCTGTGGCGCTTTCCGCCCCTCTCTTTATTCCTGCCGTGCCGGTGGGTTATGAGGTGTGGAGGAAGTGCTGAGTGGGGAAAAGCACAGACCGAGAGATCTGCAGACAAGCACCACAGGAGCTGTGACTCCCATTTTATGCAGAGTAGGAGTAATTTCATATCTTGATAACGGTATATGTGGTAATTTTTGCTGATGCGATGGGGAAAAATATATATAAATGCAATATAAAATAATATGATACGTTTTTAAAAAAAAAAATACATTCCCAATTTTAGAATATTTAATATTTTAAACCAATTGAGTGATACAATCATATTACATTTAAAGGGATAGTTCACTTTGAAATTAATTTTTGGTATGTTTTAGCTTACCTCAAGGGCATCCAAGATGTAGGTGTCTTTGTTTCCACAGTAGTTTCAATTTTGATTTTTAGATCAAACCGTCATATAATGGAGGTCTATGGTCACCACCTCAAAGAGCATGCACAGAGAAGTCCAAATTAAACATGATTTAATGACCAAGTACACATTAATGGCCTAAGACACGAAACGAGCGGTTTGTGTGAGAAAACGAACAGTATTTATATCGTTTTTACCTTTTGTAACTGCAGCCACGTCCAAGTGATCTGAGGGCGCAGGCGCACAAAAGGTAAAAATGATATAAATACAATTCGTTTTCTCACACAAACCGCTCGTTTCGTGTCTTAGGCCATCAATGTGTACTTAGTCATTAAATCATGTTTAATTTGGACTTCTCTGTGCATGCTCTTTGAGGTGGTGACCATAGACCTCCATTATATGACTGTTTGACCTAAAAATATCAAAATTGAAACTACTGCGGAAACAAAGACACCTGCATCTTGGATGCCCTTGAGGTAAGCTAAAACATATAAAAAATTAATTTTTAAAGTGAACTATCCCAATATATTATGGTATAGATTTTGCAATACTGTAATGAGAAGTAACATTGACATTTTCTTTAATGTGTCTGTAACTGATAAAAGATGATGCTAGCAATGCCAAGGTCATGGGTATGATTCCCAATGATAAAATCGGTATCCCAAATGCACTGTTATTTTTGTCTGGCGAATGCATAAATGTAACTGAATTTTATTTTGGAGTAAAAATATGAAACATGCATGTTCTCAAGACTAACATAGACATGAAATCAAAGACCCTCCACTTGATGATTCATAACTGGACGGATTTGAGACTTCTGACCATTTGTGACCGGATCACTTCAGTGTGTAAACACACTAGGGGTTTAGTATGAGCTCAGCTGGTCTATTCACTGAATCTGCTTCGTTTACAGGCAGAGCGACTCTTGAGACTCAGTTGGAACATAAATGACGGTAAATGGTGATCCCTACCATGTCCTGTAATCATATCGTGAAAAGATTCAACAAAAATGCAGGTCCTGTAATGCGTTTCATCACGGCCACTCCAAATGAATGCAGCTAATATCAACGGTATTGAAAGATATAAATAGCGTGTTAATGATAACCATAATTATTAATATTGTGGCAGAGCGATAATGGTGACAAAGAGGATGATGGCACATGTTGACAATTATCACCCTGGTTGTGGCTGTAATTATCTATAATGAAATCTGAGCTGAAAATCACTAAGACTACATTCATAATGGCATGCCGCTTCAGTATTTCCGAGGTATACTGCGTGCATATTTTATGCAACATTAGTCAAAATGTGTAGTGCACAACAAGAACACACTTTGGTTTTAAAATAATATTGTTGGATTGAAAAAAATGTGGAAATATACTTGCTACAAAATTGACAAGCAAAATTTTTATGTAGAATGTCCATATTTGTAGCATTTTAAGGACCAATAAAAAATATAATTTCAAGACAATTACACATATATCCACAAAAATAATATGTTCAGACATAAGCCGAGTAAACAGTATCCCACAATGCAATGCGCTTAAAGGAGTAGTTCACTTTAAAAAAAACTTTTGCTGATAATTTACTCACCCACATGTCATCCAAAATGTCCATGTCTTTCTTTCTTCAGTCGAAAAAAAATCAAAACATTCCAGGATTTTCTCCATATAATGGACGTCAATGGGGTCCAAACGGTTCAAGGTCCAAATGAGAGTTTCAGTGCAGCTTCAAATGGCTTTAAACGACACCAAACGATGAATAAGGGTCTTATCAAGCGAAATGAGCGGTCATTTCAAAAATAAATAACAAAGTTTAAGTTTTAGAAGCACAAATTCTCGCCTTGCTCTGTTTTATGATGCGCGTTCATGACTCTCCTGTTCTAACTCGTTCATCAAAATGAACAAATCTTTTTTCGAGTCATGACTCGAAGGGTCCTAGATAAGACCCTTATTCATCGTCTGGTGTCGTTTAAAGCCCTTTGAACAGTTTGCACTGAAACTCTCATTTTGTCCTTGAACCATTTGGACCCCATTGAAGTCCATTATATGGAGAAAATCCTGGAATGTTTTCATCAAAAACTTTAATTTCTTTTCGACTGAAGAAAGAAAGACATGGACATCTTGGATGACATGGGGGTGAGTAAATTATCAGCAAAAGTTTTTTTTTTTTAAAGTGAACTATTCCTTTTAAGGGACAGATCACCCAAAAATGATAATTCAAAAGTTGTGCCAAACCGGTATGATTTTCTTTCTTCTTAACACAAAAGACGATAATTTTAAGAAGGTTGGTAACTAAACAATTGACTATGGAACAAATACTTTGGATGTCAATGGGGTCCATCAACTGCTCGGTTACTGATATTCTTCAAAATATCGTCTTTTGAGTTCAGCAGAAGATAGAAAATCATACCGGTTTAGAAGAACTTTATGGTGAGTAAATAATGACAGATTTTTCTTTTTTGGGTGAACTTGACCTTGACCAGAAATACTCACATCTGAAGTCCTTCCAGGTCACAGTGGGCTCTGGTTTGCCGACCGCCAGGCAAAAGAGGTTCACGTCATCGCCTTCATTCACCGACTTATCCTGCGAGATGTTCACTATCCGGGCCGGCACTGCAAAACACAAGTTTTTAATTATGATTAATGAAAACGGAGTGACTATATCACGGCTTAACTGATGTCAAATATGAACCTTAGTTAAAACAAAAAACAAAAAAACAAGCCGAATAAATTTACTGGAGACGGGTTGTTTGTTTCAGGGTTTATAAATGATTTCAATCAGCTGTTTTGGACTAAATTCCCGAAGCAGAGGGCAATGCATAATGCCGGACGGATAATGAGCCGGTCCTTGAATTTAAATGGCCTATGATCAGAGCTTTAATGAAGATGGCCAAAGATTTGGCCTGCGAGGCATTCTCAAGCGGACCATTTTTCACTTTCTAACAGGGCGAAATACGTCCGACGATAGACTTAAGATTGGACCCAGAGCAGATCTTTCCTGTTGGAGGAGTGACTGGGGGGTGTAATTATTTTTGCTCATATCGCACTAAGACTAAAATTGAGGGCACAATGGTATCGAGCAAATACGGTCATCTGTCTGCAAAGCTCCGTGTGGCAGATAAAAAAGCCTGTGTTTGGAGAGATGGTTCTGGCCTCGCGGTCGGCCAACAGCGTGCTTGAGATGCATTTTGAACACGCTCACCCTGCTTTTCCGAGTAGCTTTCTATGAAATATTCTTCACTTTATTATAGGGCTGAACGTCATTTACGTGTAGTTTCAGTAATGCATGATTCAGTGTTTCAGTCTTGGCTTGGTTCATTTACTGTGAGATACACGCGTGATTATGAATTAGTGAGCTTATTTATTTGCCGGCAAGCCATTAAAATAAAAGCTTGATAAGCCGTTTGAAAAATTAAGATGTAAATTATTAGTATTGTAATTTTGGTACACTTTAGATTAGGGTCCAATTGTCACTATTAACTAGTTGCTTATTAGCAGGCGTTTAACTAGGATATTGGCTGTTCATTAGTACTTAAAGGATTAGTTCACTTTAAAAAAAACTTTTGCTGATAATTTACTCACCCCCATGTCATCCAAGATGTCCATGTCATTCTTTCTTCAGTCGAAAAGAAATTAAGGTTTTTGATGAAAACATTCATATAATGGACTTCAATGGGGTCCAAACGGTTCAAGGTCCAAATGAGAGTTTCAGTGCAGCTTCAAAGGGCTTTAAACGACACCAGACGATGAATTATCTTTTCTAGGACCCTTCGAGTCATGACTCGAAAAAAGATTTGTTCATTTTGATGAACGAGTTCGAACAGGAGAGTCACGAACGCGCATCACAGAACAGAGCAAGGCGAGCATTTGTGCTTATAAAACTTCAACTTTTTTTATTTATTTTTGAAATGACCGCTCGTTTCGCTAGATAAGACCCTTATTCATCGTCTGGTGTTGTTTAAAGCCCTTTGAAGCTGCACTGAAACTCTCATCTGGACCTTGAACCGTTTGGACCCCATTGAAGTCCATTATATGGAGAAAAATCCTGGAATGTTTTCATTAAAAACCTTCATTTCTTTTTCCACTGAAGAAAGAAAGACATGGACATCTTGGATGACATGGGGGTGAGTAAATTATCAGCAAAAATGTATTTAAAAGTAAACTACTCCAGCAGATATTAATGCCTTATTTTACATGATATTCTACCCTTAATTCTATTTCAACTACCTTACTAACTATTAATAAGCAGTAATTAGGAGTTTATTGAGGTAAAAGTTGTAATATTAGACCCTATTCTAAAATGTTAATAATTCTATTTTAGTTACAGACAAATTGTATTTTTAGTAAACATTTGACTTTATTACTATTACTATATTATTATTTAATTCACTTTATTTAATAATAATTATTACAATAAAATCATAATAATAATAATTACATTAGTCATATTGAATTGGTCAAAAACAGTGTGAATGTGGCCTATGAAAACACACATGAAAAAAAAAAACTCATTTCACTTTATGGTTTGAGTTGGTCCACGGTAAATTATGAACACACACATTTTTCAGGTTTCTCCCAAATTATTCATCCTTAAAGGAATTCACACTTGAGAAATAAATGTTTAACTTTTCAGGAAGTTACAACTCACAATTCTGACTTTTTTTCTCTCGCAATTATGAGTTTATGGCTCACAATTATGACTTAGTCGCAGTTATTCTAATTTTTGTTTCCATGGCAGAAACAATCCATAGATTCACTCCCCAACAAAATCACCCTAATCATTCTTTCCAAATATCGCTATATATATATATCGCCAGAAAAACTCAATGTTTTTTTCCAATATCGTGCTTGTGCCACAGGAAAATGCACCATGGTGTGATATACATAACAATTGACAACTTTCAGCCGGCGGGGTTGGGTTGGGGAGGAAGGAAAGGGAGAGATGCAGGCAATCCATCAGAGGAAGGGTTTGCTGCCAATAAATCACGTCAGTCAGGATCGCCGGGACTCTTACTCATGTTTCTGTTGACGTGACAGTCGGCACAACCCGTTCCCGCCTCTCACGGCCGGGCCGGTCATCCTGAAGATTAGAGAGCATAACCACCCCTCTGATGCTCATTACATCTGTGTCAAGCCCTCTGCTTTTCTCACTACTGCCATTAACTCTTTCCCCGCTACTGATGAAATTTTACATCATTTATGACACGCTTCCCACCAACTTTTTCTGGCAATCCGTGGTTTCACTGTTATAAGGTAGGGGGCGCTGTTGTACATATTCTGATATAGTACAGCATCTTCGCAATCAATGATAAAGACCTGCATGAATCAGATGGAAAATGGTTGCATCCAAAATCGCATACTTCTACTATATAGTAGGTGAAAAAAGAAGTATGTCCAAATTCACAGTACTTTATGGGGAGGAGGCAACAGTACATCATCTTTACTATCCCATGAGGCCACAGGAGAGGTTTTATGAATGACAGTGAACTGACACTGTAGATCACACGATAATGACGACATGGCGGATGTAGTACGTCCAGATTGCATTAGTAATACACACATTTTCAAACTCAGAGAAGAAAAGTTTGTCTGACAAACTCAGAGAAGCAAAAGAACTAGATATTCATGAGGAGAAGGGTCTGTTCCAATGCATGTCTCATTTATATTGTTTTTCTTTTGGATGGACAGAAATCTATGGAAGCAAAGAATAAATTTTTTTTTTAAAAAAGTAAATGTGACTTTATATCTCACAATTCGTATTATTATTATTATTATTATTTGCAACTGTGAATTGTTAAAAAGTTTGTGTTCAGAAAGTTTAAACATTTAAAAAATATATACATTTATTGAGTGAGAATGCATTAAATTGATATATGTTACATGTATTGGGATTTACTGTATATACTGTTGCTCTTTTGTTGGTTCAGCTACTTCTATTAAAGTCATTTTAGACAAAAGCGTCTGCTAAATGATTAAATGTAAATCAAAAGTCACAGTACAGACATTTATAACTTTGCAAAAATATTTATGTCAAATAAATGCTGTTCTTTTGAACGTTATATTCATCAAAAAATCATGAAAAGAAAAACAAATGATCAGTTTCCACAAATATATGACTGTTTTCAACATTAATAATAATCATAAATGTTTCTTGAGCAACAAATCATCATGTTAGAGTGATTTCTGAGGGATCATGCGACACTGAAGACTGAAAATTCAGCTTTGATCACAGAAATAAAATATTTTTTAACATATATTCACATAGAAAACAGTTTTTCTAAATTTTAATAACTTTTCACAATTTTACTGTATTTTATGATCAAATTAACATGAACTCAGCCTTGGTGAGCAGAAGAGACTTCATTCAAAACATAAAAAAAAAAAAAAAAAACGTACTGAGTTGTACAACTTTTAAAGTTGCTTAGATACAGTGTCGATATTTAAAGATATAATGTTATATTGTGATATTTAAATTTGCACTGTGAATTATTTTTGTGAGATATGAAATTGCATGGTGTGATATAAAGTACTATAAACTAGTCACAAGTGTGATTAATACAAACTAAATGAAGTCAGAACTGTGAGATGTAAAGTTTTGTTTAATTCTACAGACTTCCATAGAAACACCGATCACACAATTTTACACACATTTCTGCCAGCTACTTTATTCCTAAACCTTTTTAGAAACCATTCATATGTGTTTGTGTTCATTGTTGACACGTACAGCAGTGGCCAAACATGAGGCCTATTATAGGAAACCTCACATTTAGCCAAATATGATGAAAGAAATATTTTGTGAAACATGACAAATTTTGCCATCATAATTTTTGCCTAGGCACTCATACAAAGAAATTATGAAAAAGAGAGAACCAACGAAATGTTAATAACTGATTATATTATATGCTATTTCCTGTGATTCGTTTGTTTTTCCACTTTTCTGCACAGTAAAATAAAACCATTGGCCTACGTGTAGTTTTCCCAAATAATTCTGCCACATAAAAAACAAGTTTAGAATTTTGTTTTAAAATATTTCCCCCATATTTTGATGGTTTAATCGACCTGATGAACGTACCCTGCACGATGAGGTAGACGTGGGCTGTCCAAGGCTGGTTTCTGGCCTGGATGCTGCACGTGTAGGGTCCCTCGTCGGCCACCATCACTTTCTCTATCTTAATGGAGAAGTCGCTGTTGTTGTTGTTCACCAGGGAGACGCGGGGATCCAGGGACCACTTATCTGTGCCCGTGAATAAGATGTTGGAGCGGTTCAACCATGCCTTGTGAGTCACCTCCTCATCTATCTTGCATCTAGGAAAGAGGAGAATTGGCTCTCAAGTGTCACCCATTTCGGTCTTTTGTCAAGCACTCATGCCACACAATGTATTTCTTGAAAAATGTTGAAAAACTTATATTTAATATGCCGCAGCCCCCCAAAATGTCTCTGGCCGCGTCGCTCTCATCAAGCACGTCTTATCAGCCAATCAAAAATAAGAAGGCTGTTATTCAATAGCCAATCAGAAAATAGCACTGTTGTCTCTGGGTAAGATTCAAGATAATTCACGATCTCCTGTTATAAAAAATGTTTGACACAAACAATGATTCCCAGATAATTAGCATCAGTTTTCATGAGTGTCTGTAACTTAGCCAACAGCCTGACAACACCTGCTCAGAACAAGTAGTCTAGACCTAGTCATATTTTCGTTATCACACGATGACTGACATATTATCACATTACAAACATTCCTCTCTCCAAATAAGCTTAAAATAGGTCACTTTTAAAATCATGTCATATTTTATAATTATATCCTGGTCATCATTGCATCTGTCTATCAAAGATGTCAGGTAAAAAGCAGTTAAAGGAGTAGTTCACTTTAAAAAAAAACTTTTGCTGATAATTTACTCGCCCCCATGTCATCCAAGATGTCCATGTCATTCTTTCTTCAGTCGAAAAGAAATGAAGGTTTTTGATGAAAACATTCCACGATTTTTCTCCATATAATGGACTTCAATGGGGTCCAAACGGTTCAAGGTCCAAATGAGAGTTTCAGTGCAGCTTCAAAGTGCTTTAAACGATTCCAGACGATGAAAAAGTGTCTTATCTAGCGAAACGATCGCTCATTTAAAGAATAAATAACAAAATTTAAGTTTTATAAGCTCAAATGCTCGCCTTGCTCTGTTCTGTGATGCGCGTTCGTGACTCTCCTGTTCGAACTCAAAATGAACGAATCTTTTTTTGAGTCATGACTGGAAGGGTCCTAGATAAGACCCTTATTCATCGTCTGGTGTCGTTTAAAGCCCTTTGAAGCTGCACTGAAACTCTCATTTGGACCTTGAACCATTTGGACCCCATTGACGTCCATTATATGGAGAAAAATCCTGGAATGTTTTCATCAAAAACCTTCATTTCTTTTCGACTGAAGAAAGACAGACGTGGACATCTTGGATGACATGAAATTATCAGCAAAATTTTTTTTAAAAGTGAACCACTCCTTTCTTAAGCATCCTCTCATTCGCCCTAAGAGGAAAGCCCCCTAAAAAGGCCATTTAAGAGGATACCGGTCTAGAGAAGGTGGTCGAAAAGGATGCCACTCTTACCGGTCTGGAAGTCACTCGAAGTGAATTAAAACAATGCTGTGAGGCAAATTACATTTATTTTGTGCATCATTTCTGTACTGTACGTCTCTGCCTATCAAAGCCTTGTTTTATATAAAAGATGGCGTCTACAGATTAAGTTTCATAGTGTGATGTCATTGAACGAGCGCTTGCATGAAACTTTCTTCCGTAACCGCTACAACTCGCTCATAAGGTCCGGGTCATTAACTAGATCATTAAGCTGACTAATCAGACCAGTGGTGATTGCTTTAACACCGCACAGTGCCAGAAAACACAAGCCGTGACTCCACCAGAACAGTGGAGCTCCCCAAATGGGCATCGCAAAAGCGGTCTGATGTTTATTATGCACAAATAATACAAAAACCCTCTACTGCATGATGTCTAAGGGGGACACGTGTGTTTTATACGCGTTGCGAGCACATACGTTGGCAATAAAATGGTTAATATTGAAGGGAGGGTTTTGAATAAAGCAACAAAAAGTGTTTCTTTGTCCCACTGGCAGTGAAAAGTCTTTATCTGGCACTGTTCTCCATGCGGAGGAAGCATCTGAGCTCTGGAGATCTGCCCTCATTAAAGCTTTATTCCTTCATCCACAATATGATTCACATTTGTTAGTGAGTAAACCCTTTTTTGAAAGCATTTAGTCATATATTTGTCATGAGGAAACGTGTGTGTAGGCTTGAAGCAGCATTGTGTGGGAGTGGAACGGATACGGATTCAGCCACTATATAAGAATATGTGTTTTTTATATACATTTAAAAAATAAATTTAATTATCCATTTACCGATGCTAATTATTTTTCGGTATTTCTTTATTGAAAGTCCTCACAGTTCCCAAAAAAATAACTAAATCAAATATTTTTATGATTCATGCAAGATCCATAAACAATTTAGTGCAAAAAGTGTCAAATAACACACTCTCCTAAATTAATATGTTTGTTGAAGAATATTGCCGTTATCATGTTTTTATTTAATTATTTATATTTTAAACTATCCATATTTATTATTTGTCAGTATTTACTTTGCATTAAAAAGTCCTCCCAATTCCCCAAAGTATGAAAACTGAATCAAACATATTCGGATATGATGGGTTAAATATCATTCTAGATACTTTTAAATAATTTAGTTTAAAAAAGTGTAAAATAACACACAGCATTTTCTCCTAAATTAATATTTTGTTGAAGAATATTGCAGTTATCATTTTTTTTATTATTGTAACATATTTGTTTATATTTTTAAATGATCCATTTATCCATAGCAAATATTTTTTCAGTATTTACTTTACTTTTTTAAGTCTTCATAATTCAAATATTGCATTTCTTATGCATGAAAACATTTTTAAACCATTTTTTTTTGCAACAGATGTTGAATATCATTTTAGGTACATTTCAATCATTTATTGAAAAAGTATCAAATATATCACAGCACTCCCTCCTAAATTATTATTTTTAAATAAATTTTATATAATAATAATTTTATATATATATATATATATTGCAGTTGCACTTATATTGCAGTATATTGACCATTTATCCACATTAATTATTTTCAGCATTTAATTTACTTTTTTTTTACAGTCATCTTAATTCAAATATAGCTTTTCTTATGCATTAAAACTCAACCAGATTTTCTTTACCATTAAAATCTAAGTTTTTCCCTATAATGCATGCAACAGAAGGTTAAATATCATTCCAGATACCTTTCAAAAAATGTCAGAGCACACATTCAAAAACTTAATCTGTTCTCTCTTAATTGAATATGTCCACTGAAGTCAGTAAATGCACGACTGGCTTCAACGGGGTCTATAAATACACTGATTTCAGTGGTGCAAAGATCAATGTTCATTGGACAAAAAGCTTTAAACACGTCGTTCTGGGTCCGTCTGGACACTGAGCGCATCATCAGCACCATTTGCACCAAATCCTCATTGTTTATTGGACATTAATGCTTGCATCCAAGTATTTTAGACCTAAGCTTGTTTACACAACAAACTGGCAAAAACTGACAGTGATATTGCTGACTGACAGCTTTTGAAATTACAAACACTGCCGTACACACACAACACAGCGCTCAGAGTCTGTCAAAACACATTCAGTTCAGTGCTCATAATCTCATCCTTTGCCTGCTGGCATTTGTAAATAACACAAAAATGCAATTCTGAGCTTGGTCTATTATTTGCTTGAAATATCACCAATGTTCTAGAAGCAGATGTGGGGAGCCATAATAAATGAAATGGCATTAATAACCGCTGGACTTCACCACTCTTGAAGAGCACCAGCCTGTCCGATCACGTGTAGTAACCACAGTTCACCTCTAGATGTCCCTGCTTCGCTCTGCTCTTTACATGGAGAAATCGTGACACATTTAAAGCTTAAATATCACTCACGTTCATGTCAGCTTTAACTTTCTTTCAGCATATCAAACTGTGGTATCACATCAATTCCCATTCCCAGTGTGGTTGTGTGGAATAATAATATGGTGCTTTTGAGACAGCAGGGTCAGGAGTTCAATTGCTGGCTGATAGACTGACACCAAGTCATTTCAGCCGGGAAACTGACTAACAACAAAACTAGAGAGAGTGTTAATAAATGGCACTCGGCAGGGCAGGTGAGTGTGATAAAACCTGAGCGGGGCAATATAACCATATATACACTCACCTAAATAGCTGTGATGCGCGTTTGTGACTCTCCTGTTTGAACTCGTTCATCAAAATGAACGAATCGAAATGACTCGGGAAAAGATTCATTCATTTTGATGAACGAGTTCGAACATGAAGGTCACGAACGCACGTCACAAAACAGAGCAAGGCGAGCATTTGAGCTTATAAAACTTAAACTTTGTTATTTATTTCTTTTAAATGAGCGATCGTTTCGCTTGATAAGACCCTTATTCATCGTCTGGAATCATTTAAAGCCCTTTGAACAGTTTGCAGTTTGCACTGAAACTCTCATTTGGACCTTGAACCGTTTGGACCCCATTGAAGTCCATTATATGGAGAAAAATCCTGGAATGTTTTCATCAAAAACCTTAATTTCTTTTCGCCTGAAGAAAGAAAGACATGGAAAACTTGGATGACATGGGGGTGAGTAAAACTACTTCTTTAACCTGCATTTGATGGTTTACACACCTGAAGGGCAAAACAAGGCTTTCCTCCATTGACCGCCACTCATTTTGTACTAGTGTTGTTAAAAGAACGAATTCAATAAACACCTTATTAATGATGAGGCAAGAACCCAGAATATACAGTGCAGGGCAGAATAACAGAATTGTTGGGTGAATTATCCCTTTAACAACATTTGCCATTTGATAATGCAGCCCTAGATGGTGTTTTTAAACCATTTAAAGGATTAGTTCACTTTTGAAAAAACTTTTGCTGATAATTTACTCACCCCCATGTCATCCAAGATGTCCATGTCTTTCTTTCCTCAGTCGAAAAGAAATTAAGGTTTTTGATGAAAACGTTCCAGGATTTTTCTCCATATAATGGACTTCAATGGGAACCAGGTCCAACCGAGGTCCAAACGACAGTTATAACAGTTACAAATGCAGCTTCAAATGTCTTTAAACGATATCAGACGATGAATAAAGGTCGTATCATGTGAAACGATCGGTTAGTTCAAAACTTATTCCAAAAATGTAACTTTTCTAAGGACAAATGCTAGCCTTGCTCTATTCTCTGAGGCGCGTTTGTAACGTCACGTATTACGTAATTACGTTCAAAAGGTCACGGGCGACGTAGCCGGAAGTACAGAGTCAGTGTTTACAAGTTGAATGCATAGGTTGAACGTGAAAACTAACTCAAACGCCGTTTACAAAAAAGGAATTAAAAGGTAAAACAACGATGTCGGACGATATTAATTCTGTACTTCCGGCTACGTCGCCCGTGACCTTTTGAACGTAATTACGTAATACGTGACGTTACAAACGCGCCTCACAATATATTACAAGGCTAGCATTTGTCCTTAGAAAAGTTACATTTTTGGAATAAGCTTTGAAATAACCGATCGTTTCACATGATACGACCTTTATTCATCGTCTGGTGTCGTTTAAAGACATTTGAAGCTGCATCTGTAACTGTTATAACTGTCGTTTGGACCTCGGTTGGTTCCCATTGAAGTCCATTATAAGGAGAAAAATCCTGGAATGTTTTCATCAAAAACCTTAATTTCTTTTCGACTGAGGAAAGAAAGTCGTGGACATCTTGGATGACATGGGGGTGAGTAATTTATCAGCAAAAGTTTTTTCAAAAGTGAACTAATCCTTTAAGACACAAAGATGCAGGTGTGTGGTGAAGTCACCTCAAAATGACGCTTTCTCCTTCCAGCACGGTAATGTTGTCGGGCAAGTGTCCGAACTCGGCCGCCTGAGCACCGCTGGGTCCTGCCAGAGAAACGAGAGGAGAGACGGTGAGCAATGCACACAGCAGTTATAGGCTATTCCAACAACAGAAGGTCCACTCGATCCCGGGTCCCCGGGCGGCACGGCGGGTACTGAGTACCTCATTGATCCTGATCAGGCAGGATTTGTTTTTGTGGTTTTGCTTAGTTATTGGTGAGGAGAGAATAATAAGATCGCAAAACGACAGCATGGAGCCGTCGGCGCTGACCGGCAGCGGGCTTGAATAATGATTGGGTTGTGGCCCGTGTGCTCTCGTCGAACATACCTGATAATGAGCCCGGGGAAGAGGATTCGCACGCAAGCGGCGGAGCGTGAAATGAAGGGGCCGCCGCTGCAATGGGAACGTACACACACTCACACACACTCGCTTCAACGCTGTCACAATTGTGTACAAACACATACACGTGCGTTTTCATATGCACTACACACGGAAATCACACTGGGATGCGAAGCGAGCAGGACATCAGAGGAAATGTGAATTCGTCTGTTCAGGTTTTTGCAAAATACGCTTCAATTTCCTCTTCAAATAGACAATAGTGTGCTGCCAAATGCTTTTATATTTTCAGTTTTCATTCAAAATTAGGCCTAAGTTTTTAGTCATTTTGTTGTGCTTGTGTCACATTTCTCATTTTAGACCTTTAGACCCTACTTCAGTCAGTTGCTAAGGCAAATTTTCACATCTGGAAAGATGAATGTGTATTTAAAATGGGTCATTTATGTATTATTATTTTTTTTATTATAGTTTATTTAGATAGGGACAGATACAGATAACATAGATACACTTTGACAGTGATCTGATGCATGTATCAATGTTTTTAGCCAAAGCTAATTTACAACATTAGTCCCTAGAAGGGCTTTTTTAGTAAAATGCAATACATGCAATACAATACACGAGCAATACAAAACAATAAGGGCTTTTTGATAAAATGCAGTACAAGAATAAAAATACTAATAGAGAGAAAAAAAAATGGAATATAATATAAATGCTAAAAAAAAAAAAAATTACAAAAAAGGCAGAGTCGACAAGAACTAAATATGCGAACAACGCTGTTTCTGAATTAACCCCAATTTGGTTGTGGTTGTAGAAGAAATGTGAAATTATTTTTGAATTTGGAGCTCTCTAGACTGAGAAAAGCCTGAAAATGTATTTTGGGCTTGTGTGGTTGAAAGACAACAACTCCCAGAATGCACTTCCTTCACTGCCCTAGGAGGCCACGCCTACACTCTTAGAAGAAATGGTTCTATTTAGAACCAGAAATGGTTCCATCCCCCCGCTTCATATATGGTTCTATATAGAACCATTTTTTTTTTTGGTAAAAGGTTCTATTGGCCAAATATGAAACCCCAGGGTTCTATACAGAACCCAGAGGAACCCTTTTTTAAAGAGTGTATAGAACCTTAGGGGTTCCAAATACGTAGCACTGATGAAACCTTTTAAGGTTCTATATAGAACCTTTTCTTCTAAGAGTGCAGGTAACAGAGCGCAGTCGTTAAACAACAAGTCTAGGCTACTAGTGAGTGTCTGCCCGAAAATGTGTTTCGAGATCGCCCAAAATATCGTCATAATTGCGAGATAAAAAGTCAGAATTACCTTTTTAAATGAAGTTTTATGTAACAAAGTTCGGGAGGAGCACGTTCAGGTAATCAACCAATCAGCACACACAAAAAAACAACTCTTTAATTGAACATAAAAAAAATCATGGAAAGGATTTCCACATGATTAACTTGCTATATTTCAGCTGTTATTCCAATTTAATGCACTTGCGTTGAACTTAATTTATTCAGGTTGATTCAACTTATTTACTATGGTTGGGCACAGCTTAATATAATAGCGTCAGCCCAACTAGTTTGCAAAGTTTTAGAATAACTGATATGATTCAGGTATTCTAATTCATATAACCATTCATCCAATGCAATATAGTTTATTTTAGTGTCACACTAATCATTTTTTTAATTATAGCCATCTATTTACTACCAAAAGCACTTTTTAGCATCTTAAATGATAAGATTTACATGATTTACATTTTGCTGAATCAGTCTTCATCTTACCAAATGGTAACCCACTGTTATTTGAATGGTTATAATAATTTCAATGTAATTGAACATTAAACACAACTACGAACTATGAAGTCTTCCCCTTATCTCGTTTTCTCAAAAACACATAAAATAACACTTAATTTCAACATTTATATTTATATTTCAATATATGCAAAGCATGCTGGGAACTAACAAGCACCGGCCAGTTTCAGTTAATGCAACACAAATCATTCATGTAATCCAACACAAACGGATCAAGTAAACTTAAATTTGACTTGTATTTAAGCAGATTGAACACAATCAAATTAAGTTTGGATAAATCGTATAGCAATTGTGTTGCTTAAGCTCTTTTAAATCAAGCAATTTGAACAAGCAGTAAAAATCGTTATTTTTTTTCAGGGTTCGGGCCAAAAAGCACGCCAAATACGCATAAATTACCACATCTGATTTCATTTCGGCCTACCTGTGAACCCATTAATTGTTTTATGCTGCAGCGGAAACAAGCTTCCATACTTATATGACGATCATAAGCAAACTTAATATATTTCAGGTGATTTATCATGGTATGTGTCAGCTACAGGACTTCATATCTCACAATTGCTTTATTTCTCATTATAACCAGTTAATATCTCTCAGGGTGTCTTTATATCTCACAACTACGAGTATTTATGGTAGAAATGATAATCCATTTAGTAGACAATGGGAACATCCACATATTACGCACACACTGTGTTTTCGTATGCACAAATAAGACTACACACAGAAATCACACTGTGACGCGAGCCGAGCAGGACATCAGAGGAAATGTGAATTTGCTCGGGCTGTTTGCAGGTGGCAAAAAACAACGTCAAATTCCTTTTTAGTTTTCAAACGCCATTCTTGTTCTTATCTATTCAGTGTGCAAAATACGTTCCAATTTCCTCTGCAAATAGAGATTAGCGTGCTATCGGGACAGAGGCCTCTCTCTCGCGGCGTGGCTCCGTCGAATATGCCTCCAGCGTCTTCTCATAATCCCCGCCACCGTCCTTCATATCTGCCGGACAATATTTGGCTATCCAACCTTCGAGGTTTAATATACGAGACACAAGTGCAGTCAAGAGTTAAGAAGCACCCGGAAGGTCTCGGTGTTTAACGTGCGCGCGAAGCCAGTGAGCCGACGGCTTGCCAAGTGTGATTGGAGAGAGGTAGACAAAAGGAGACGGTGGGTTTAAAGCAGAGCGGCGTGTGATGACCAAACGCTGGGCTTTTTTTAATTTGAGAGGGAGCCACGGCGGAGGCGCCCCAAATTGCTCAGAGTAATGAAAAGAAGCGTGGGCTGCATTGTCATGCACGTCGTGGTATTGTACACAAATTGCATAAAGCTGCTTTGCATTATCCGCTGAAGTGACCGGCGACGACATTGCTAAATTAAGTTTTCTCGACTTGCGGCACACAAGGGCACGGACTGATTTAAATCAGAGTAATTGCTTGATCATCTTTCATTATTTTCATTATTAATCATTCTTTTTTTTAAAAAAGTGCCTGTGTATGCATGCCATGCATGAGCTAGAATGATTTCTGCATTCACAAGATGCTACACACTTTATCTGTTAGTTAGAGTTAAAATACTTGCATTTTATAAATCACATTAAAAATGGAGGGTTAAGTGTATTGCATGCATGTACCATATAATGAGAGGTATATTAGTATGCTATTTCAAACAGCCAATGAGTGACACTTAAAAATAATAATAATAATCAATTTTCAATTTGCTTTGATTTTTTTAAAATTAATATATAAAGATAAAGTTAATTGCAACTAAATGCAAATTTTAAATTGCTTTTCTAAATCCTCCTTTGCCAATCGACTGAAAATAAAATACCAGCAAAGACGAATGCTGATGGAGATTTTGGGCCCAAGACGCACTTTGCATTACATTAATGTAAACAAGATTAATCAAAGATAATATCTCTGGCTGCTTATAAATGAAAAAAAATGATAATATATTCTGTGATCTACACTGCAACACACCCAACGTGAGCTTCCATTTCCAGTGTGATGAATTAGTCAGCAGCATTTTTAAAGTGGTCCTATGATTATTATTGTTCCTTGTTCATCTTTCTTTAGTGTGTGATGTTGCTGTTTGAGGATGAAAAAGTCCCTCCAGCGACAGTTCTTCTCTATATCAGTGTTTCTGAACTCCTCCATTGTAGCCTTGAGTTTCATCCAGGAACGAACGCGTCACACTATTCCTCATTTAAATAATCCCCGCCCACTTGATCAATCACAACACACTGATCCAGCCGACCAATCAGAGCACAGTGTGCTTTTCCCGCCCGTTCTCATCCCAAAGCGTCATATACTGACGCTTTTGACATTTCGTCTCCATACGACGCACATGGCGCCCTTTAAGGCGGGCATACACTGTGCGATTTTCGTCCGATTTTGAGCCGAATTCTGACTCGTGCGACTCTTTTTCGTGTCGAACCGATTTTTCAGCAGTGTTCGTGCAGTGTACAGGGAGAAACGAGAGGCGATTAACCTCTCACGATCGACAATCGGATGGTCGGATGAATTTCTGGCATGTCAGAAATTTTGGTCGCTCCTCGTGACTATATCGCACAGTTGAAGCAAAGCTACGAACCGATTGCCCTAAACTCCGTGTTTTTTCCCTCACTGCACCTGCGCGAAAACAGAAGTTGAACCATTTCATCTGCAGCAAAAAATAAAATTAAAATTAAAACGAAAAGAGGGAGATCTTTAAAGGGTTAGTTCACCCAAAAATGAAAATTAAGTCATTAATTACTCACCCCCATGCTGTACCAACCCCGTAAGACCTTCGTTCGTCTTCGGAACACAAATAAAGATATTTTTGATTAAATTTGAGAGCTGTATAACTACCACATTGGCTCCTAAGGGACTGCCTCTTGACGGCCCAGAAAGTCAATGAAGAAAATGTTTAAATATCCCAAGTGACTACCGTGGCTCAACTATACGTTTATCAAGCGACGTGAATACTTTTTGTGCGAAAAAACAAACAAAAATAACGAGTTTATTCGACTATTCCTTTTCTTCCTTGTAGGCCAGAACGAGACTTCCTTAGATTTCCACGACGCATGCGCGAGAATTGCGATCTCCTTACACTACTTCAGTTCAGTTCTCGCGCATGCGTCGTGGAAATCTAAGGAAGTCTCGTTCTGGCCTACAAGGAAGAAGTTTGTTTTTTCGCACAAAAAGTATTTTCGTCGCTTGATAAACATATAGTTGAGCCACGGTAGTCACTTGGGATATTTAAACATTTTCTTCATTGACTTTCTGGGCCGTCAAGAGGCAGTCCCTTAGGAGCCAATGTGGTAGTTATACAGCTCTCAAATTTAATCAAAAATATCTTCATTTGTGTTCCGAAGACGAACGAAGGTCTTACGGGGTTGGTACAGCATGGGGGTGAGTAATTAATGACTTAATTTTCATTTTTGGGTGAACTAACCCTTTAAGTTCTGTAGTTCAAACTAGCTACAAATTACTGTTGCTTACCTCCAGTTCGTGTTGCAAAATGGATAATATTACCCACGTCTTCCAAGCCTCCTGCGATGTAACACCTCAAACAATGTTTTTGAAATAAACTTTTAATTTTCATTGATGATTAATTATGGCAATGTTCAGACAAATGACTGTTAATAGTTTTTCATATGCCTATAATTCATTGTAATCGACCTAAATGTTTAGACAATTTTTAATGAGGAGTAAGATTATGTAATATTTTATTATCCTCTATAAAATGCTGTGAAAATATTGCGTGGAAAATTAATTACAATAGCGGATCAATTTAATAATAAAATTAGCCTATAGGCCATGATAATACAATACTACTAATAATAATTAAATGCATAAATTGAAAATGCTAAATCATCTTGATACTGATAGCCGATGCTTGTTTTGACAATATCTCTGGATACATACACGTAAATAGGCGCAATCCAGGGGGTTATCGCAGATATTACACGTATAGTGTGAGCAGTGAAGTCGCAGCTCGACGATCGGACCGTACAGTGTGAGCACATAAATGCTGAACTTTGGCTTTGCATCGCATGCGATTTACTCGTTCAGTGTGAGTAAGTACCTTGCTGAAATTGCACAGTGTATGCCCGCCTTTAGCGTCAATATGAGACGCAGATATATACGGGGCAGAAGGCGCCTCCTAGTGGTCTAACCCTACCTCAGACAAAGCTCTGTGCGTGTTATATTGACGCTAAAGGGTGCCATGTGCGTCGGATGGAGACGAAATGTCAAAAGCGTCAGTATATGACACCCCTAGGATGAAAATGCGTTGACTTTTCAGAAGTTCATAGAGACGGGAACTAAACAGGGGTGTGTTTCACGAAACCAAACAAACAGCATGGCAAAGTTCTGTGGTTGGGACAGCTCTCGATCTGTTGCATCTAGTTTTCAAAGATCCTTATCTTGAGCAAAGCAAGCTTTTTTTTATTTGCAAGACGACAGGACAACTAAAATAAACTCAACGAGGTCATGTTTTGGACTGTATATTTTTTTTATAAACAGCAGGCAGTATGATGTTATCAGCATGCAAGTATTGCATTGTCAACATCCCTGAAATCCTCTGGCTTTAAAGCAAATAGTTGTTATGCACTTCAGGGCAGTCAGGATGCAGGACGCATTTTCCTCCTACTCTCTCTAAGCCAAGGTTCCTTCGACTGTTGCGCTTTGTTCTTGATGTATGAAACAACCTTGTAGACGTCCTGACAAATAACAGCACAGGCCAGTTTTCCTTCATTTTTCAACAGCTTTTATTGAAACAAGCTCAGAAAACAACTCGCTTCGGATTTTGTACCAATATTTCGTCAGAGCAACGAAGGTCCGCCTCTGCAGGAGAAGATCGACGCCTACTTGCACATCACTGCCTCTTAAGCCACGCCCACTGTCTAACATGTACATTTTAAGTGTTAATATGTACATTTTAGGTGCTAATATGACCATTTCAGGAGCTAATAAGTCCATTTTAGGTCATAATATGGATATTTTAGGTGCTAATATGTACATTTTAAGTGTTAATATGTACATTTTAGGTGCTAATATGTCCATTTCAGGAGCTAATATGTCCATTTTAGGTCATAATATAGATATTTTAGGTGGTAATATGTACATTTTAGGTGATAATATGTCCATTTCTGGAGCTAACATGTCCATTTTAGGTAATAATATAGATATTTTAGGAGCTAATATGTCCATTTCATGAGCTAATATGTCCATTGTAGGTGGTAATATGTCCGTTTCTGGTGCTAACATTTCCATTTTAGGTAATAATATAGATATTTTAGGAGCTAATATGTCCATTTCATGTGCTGATATGTCCATTTTAGGTGCTAATATGTCCATTTCTGGTGCTAACATTTCCATTTTAGGTAATAATATAGATATTTTAGGTGGTAATATGTACATTTTAGGTGGTAATATGTACATTTCATGTGCTGATATGTCCATTTTAGGTGCTAATATGTCCATTTCTGGAGCTAACATGTCCATTTTAGGTAATAATATAGATATTTTAGGTGGTAATATGTACATTTTAGGTGCCAATTTGTACATTTTAGGTGCTAATATGTCCATTTCAGGAGCTAATAAGTCCATTTTAGGTCATAATATGGATATTTTAGGAGCTAATATGTACATTTTAAGTCTTAATATGTACATTTTAGGTGTTAATATGTCCATTTCAGGAGATAATGTGTCCATTTTAGGTCATAATATAGATATTTTAGGTGGTAATACGTACATATTAGGTGCCTATTTGTACATTTTAGGTGCTAATATGTCAATTTCTGGAGCTAACATGTCCATTTTAGGTAATAATATAGATATTTTAGGTGGTAATATGTACATTTTAGGTGCCAATTTGTACATTTTAGGTGCTAATATGTCCATTTCAGGAGCTAATAAGTCCATTTTAGGTCATAATATGGATATTTTAGGTGCTAATATGTACATTTTAGGTGTTAATATGTCCATTTCAGGAGCTAATGTGTCCATTTCTGGAGCTAACATGTCCATTTTAGGTAATAATATAGATATTTTAGGAGCTAATATGTCCATTTCATGAGCTAATATGTCTATCGTAGGTGGTAATGTGTACATTTCATGTGCTGATATGTCCATTTTAGGTGCTAATATGTCCATTTCTGGTGCTAACATTTCCATTTTAGGTAATAATATAGATATTTTAGGTGGTAATATGTACATTTCATGTGCTGATATGTCCATTTTAGGTGCTAATATGTAACACCAAGGTACCAATATGCAGCCTTTGGGTACAAAAGTGTACCTTTTGAACAGGTACAGCCCCAGTGGCAGCTTTTGTACCTTTTTTTTCTGAGAGTATCAAAACAGAACAGGTCAAAATAACCTCTTATTTCTAAGCCAAAATCTTGACACATTATAAGTGGACATCAGACAACATTATAAATAAGAAATTGGCAGTTGACCCCTTTAAACTTAAAGCATTATGGGTAATTCAATTCAAAAATAACCTAATTTTACCCATTTCCAGTTCTTGACAAAAAGTGGATGATGCATGCACAAGGTAAAGTCGCAGTGCATTATGGGAATGGGTATAAAACAGAGGGGGTTATTCCCAATTCCCTTTTCAATTCTTATCTTCACAGCTCAATTGGCACCTCAGATTTTAATACCTGGCCGGTTCTGCTCCCCAGCTCGGTGTGTTATATCTCTAGCTGGGTCAACACTCCCATGCCGTATGCACAAATACGCTTGATTATGAAGTGCTTCATTCTATTTTCGCTCTGTTGTGAAAACCACATCGGTCTTTTCCCAGGGCGTTCCCAGCTGAAATTAAATGATGCACCGGGTTTGCTTACGAGAGTAAAATACAATTTGGGGGCAGTGAGAAATGCACCTGATAATAAAACAAAGCAGACAGGCCATTTACAGTACATAAGACTTCTTTCTTTTTTTAAATGATGTTGAAATCACATTAAGTTGTAGTTTAATATCTCTGAGATCTGCAATTGCTACACACATGAGGGCGAATAACTATTCCCTTAAGAAGTACTGAGTGAATAGGGATGACCCGACCTAAGAATCCTCTCAGAAAACTCTTAATTTAGCTTCAAAACTTTTAACTTGGATTGGATGATATGGGGCGAGTAAATTATCAGATTTTCTCTTTAATTTTAAGAGTAAATGCCCTCATTTCTAAGAATTTTATTAGAATTTTGACACTAGGAGCTACTCTTCTCTATGCACTAAGATTCGTTATGAATACGGGCCCTGATCTAGATTTTTAATCTACTTGAAGTGTGCACCAATCACTATAAGCATTGGATTGAGACTCACTATCAGCAGACTCCAAATTCAATGACTGGTATCAGACTGGGGGCATCCCTAATGCCATGTGCAACACAATGTAAAACTGCTCAAGATAGGCAGATAACCGTGATGCATTGGCTCATAACACTGCAGGAGCGATCATGGATGTGCTATTGGATCCACAAGATCACAGTTTCACCATCTCAAATCTGTCACGACTCAATCCAGAGCCCTACGGAGCAAAGACAGCGTGTGAAAGAGACGAAAGTAAAAGAGCCCGAGAGAGTGGCCGTCTGTCTGACAGAAAAAACACATGAATCAAAGTTGTTCCTTCATGCAGTTTCTGAAAAAGTGTCATCAGAGAAAGCGAGAGAGCGAGAGAGAGAGAGCAGTTTATAATGTTGGGCCCGTACATGACAACATTTCGGCATATAAAACTAAAAATAGTTACATTTAACAATAATAAACTATTTTTAAATGCAACTTTTAAATTGCTTTTTAACCGCATCCATTAGTTAACCCATGAATTTGGTCTTCCATAGCATTTGGATCATGTTAACCACAGGTAAAACCATGCAACACAATAGTAAAAAGTAACTATATTGTTTCTATGGTACATGTGATGGGGGAAAAAAGTAGCTTAATGCACAAAATGCACAAAAACTGCTATAGCATAATAACAAAAAAAATACTGTATTTATAATAATTAAATTTGATAATAATATCCCACATTTCTGCCACAATCCCATGGTTTGTGGTTAGACTGTCAGGTGGTTGGTTTTGAGTTGACATTGGCTCTCATGAAGCCATTATAACTTTTTAATGACAAATTCACTGTACTTGAGGTCATGAAAAATATTCAGGACACAATTATAATGGCCTCATGACAGCCAATTGTGGTTGTAAATGGTTTCTTAAGTTTGATAATTCATCTGATTATGACACATTTATGACAATTTATGCCGTCTTGTTTCTCAAGTCGACTCAAACAATGTCATATTTGCATTAAAAATGTCATAATTGAGCAAATAACACTTAAAAACATGCATTAAACCTCCTTCATATAGATTAGTCATGTCCAGTGTTGGGTGTAACTAATTACTAAGTAATTAGTTACTGTAATTTAATTACTTTTCCCTTGAAAATGTAAAGTACGAGTAATTGAGGTAAATACTGTGTATAGATCAATCCGATCTCACAGCGATTCGTATGCATTTTATGAGGTGTCTAAATCGTACGACCGCACTCGTACAAATTCGTATGAATTATTGTAAAATATGTATGAAAAAAGTGTGAAATGTCATGAGATCAGACATAAAACAATAGTGGGTTTAACATCGAAATGCTAAAATGTTTGTTTTTATAATGTAACCTCCTCCACCTTGGCCTGTTTAAGGATAATTCATGCGATTGTATAGTATTTATGTGAAAGAATTAAAACAGATTCATGTCTATCCTTGTATTATTCAGCTGGGATTTTGAAAGTAATTAGTAATTAAAAGTAATTAAATACTTTTTAGAGAGAGTAATAAGTACAGTAACCTAATTACACTGTTGAAGAGGTAATTAGTAACTAGTAATTAATTACTTTTTAAGAGTAACTTACCCAACACTGGTCATGTCAGTCTCACGCACACCCCTTCAAATAAAGTGTTACCATAAGGGTTTATTAGCAAGATAATTCATGCATAGTGACAGCAAAGTGATCTGATAAAGCAAATTTTGCTAATGAACAATTTAAACTGAATTTGAAACCCAAAACAAGACAAATCCTTGTAAAACTGTCAACACCATACCAACGGTGGAGCCGAAACAGCACGAAGAAGCAGTTTCCACTGTAGCGGCTCTTTTCTTCAGATCATTAACACCATGTTGCAGCCCTGGCATTCATTCAACAGCACTTACATTTCATCTCTTGGTCCAACAACTCAAAGCTCTCTTTAGCCGTGTCCTTCGAACGTCTTCCTAAAGCGTCTCTCCCATGTCTAGAGACACCCTCAGCATCCTTTAACTGTTCACTGGGCCTAAAACAGATGCATCATTTACTGTGCTTCGGGGTTTGATTCCCTGAGACCTGTGGGACATTAATTCAAACATGATTTGTATCCCCTTGACTTTTACATGCTCTCGTTTGTAATTGCACTTGCTTCTGGCGCAAAGTTATTAACAATGGCAAGCCGGAGTTCGACGGCGGAGAGCCTTTGTTCTGCACATCTACTGCTCGCTGCCCTTGATGATCAAATAAACACGGAAACACTTTTGAAAGCCGAACCATCACGAATGCTGAAGATCCGGTGTGACAATAACCTGCGAAATAGTCTCGGGAGGAGAAATTACTATATTTATGTCTCCACTGATTGCCAGTTATAATGTCACACAAGGTTGGGATCGGTGATTTCACGTTAATAATAATTTGTCTTGTGTATTTGTCAAGTATTTGCCAGCCTGTTGATCCATTAGCCAGTGAAATGTTTTGTATTTTATATACATATAAAATTATTAATTGAATGAAAGTGTTAATATGTATAGTTAAAGGGTTAGTTCCCCCAAAAATGAAAATTCTGTCAGTATGTACTCACCCTCATGTTGTTCCAACCCCGTAAGACCTTCGTTCATCTTCGCAACACAAATTAAGATATTTAAGATATTAAGATCGCTCCTGCATACTCGTCCATAGACTTCTTGAGGGAATGACAATTGATGGCCTCGAAAAGTCATTAAAGACATTGTTAAAATAGTCCAAGTGACTACAAATAACGACTTTATTTCAACTATTCGTTTATTTCTCCCTCTGCGCGAGTCAGGTTACTAGTTTAATAGCGTAAGCTTCTGTTATTGTACGTCACACGCGTCACACACATGACCAGCGTCGGCCAATAGTGAACCTACGTGTGACGTAGCTTTACGCAATCACACTACGTTAACTGACTACAGGCCCATGGAGAAGGAAGTGAATAGTTGAAATGAAGTCGTTATTTTTGTTTGTTTTTGCGCACAAAAAGTGTTCTCGTCGTTTGATAGAGTTAAAATTGAGCCCCTGTAGTCACTTGGACTATTTTAACGATGACTTTTCGATGCCAGCAATAGTCATTCCCTCAAGAAGTCTATGGACGAGTATGCAGGAGCGATCTTAATATCTTAAATATCTTAATTTGTGTTGCGAAGATGAACGAAGGTCTTACGGGGTTTGGAACAACATGGGGGTGAGTAAATACTGACAGAATTTTCATTTTTGGGTGAACTAACCCTTTAAATGCAACAATGAATTGCATTTAAAAATAAATGCATTTACAAATGAAAAGTGCTCATTTTATTGTTTATTTTTTTATTTTATTCATTTAATTTTATTATTTGATTTTAATAAAATCATTTTTAAATTCATTTTATCGTTAATTTTTTGAATTTCTGCAGTCACTTGATTGCAATACCACAGCTGACCACTAGTCGACGAGATGGCATGGGAGAGTCATGCGGCCAAAGACGACAACAAAACATTGTTGGAAGGAGAGGCAGTGGATGAAGAAGAGAGGTGGGCGACACACTGCAACCAATTAAATATTTACAGAGGCACTTCCTACTGACACCTTGATGATGAAGAGAGGCAGCCCAAGAATTATCAGATGGCTGGAGCCCGAGGCGGGAAAGGATTAAACATTAACTGGCAGAAAGATCCTGTTTTTCCACGTCTGATCCCATTAACTCCGCCGGGCCGCGTGAAGCCCTCATACGAACGCTTGGAGTTCAGATCGCCGCTTCCCACCTGCCCTTTGGCCACCTGTCACATCCACACCAGCGCGACGACACTGACTTCAACCACCTGCTCACCGCTTCCTCAAGCAGGAGATGAATCACTCATATTTCACAAGACTTGAACTTCCTTACTGAAAGACCAGCAGGCCTGGTTACTACCAATGCCAACGAGTCAAAAATAGTTCAGACAAAAATTCGAACATTATTTACAGCAAAGCGGAAGATTAGCAGTGAAAAACAACCCTTATGCTAAGCTACGACTTCAGAGGACCTGGAATACAGCACACAATTTGTACAGACAACTTTATAGTCTGGATATTCAAATTATGCCCACTGCTGAAAAATTAATTGAATGTATGCTCAATAACTGATAAATGGCAGACATGATATATATATATATTAGTGCTGTCAAACGATTAAAATATTTAATCGCACATTTTTATCTTGATTTCTTTTTCTCACATTCTATTTTTCTCATTTTACTGCTCTTATCAACATGGAAAAGTGGTTCGGCAAAAGCTGAATCCCGGACATCGACGGTCGGACATGTCCGGGAAAAAGAGGACGGTAACCCTTACTACTCAGCTCTCTCCACAGAACAAGAGCCTGCTAGCTTAGCTTCCAAAACAAGATGGCCGACTCTATGTGTTCATTCTGTGAGTGAGATCGCCCTCTATGGGCGGGTTGAGGATATGCGGGACAGAAAAAAAAAAGGTACAAAAGGTACAAAAAAAAGGTACAAAAGCTGTCACTGGGGCTGTACCTTTTCAAAAGGTACACTTTTGTACCCAAAGGCTGCATATTAGTACCTTAGTGGTACATATTACCACCTGAAATGTACATATTAGCATCTAAAATGTACATATTAACACCTAAAATGTAAATATTAGTAGCTAAATATACATAGTAGCACCTAAAATGTACATATTAACACTTAAAATGTACATATTAACACTTAAAATATACATATTAGCACTTTAAATGTACATATTAACACCTAAAATGTACTTATTAGCACAAAAAAAATGCCCATATTAACACCTAAAATGTACATATTATTAGCTAAATATACACATTAGCACCTAAAATGTACATATTAACACTTAAAATGTACACTTAAAATGTACATATTAGCACCTTAAATGTACATATTAACACCTAAAATGTACTTATTAGCATATAAAATGTACATATTAGCACCTAAAATGTACAAATTAGCACCTAAAATGTACATATTAGCACATAAAATGTACATATTAGCACATAAAATGTACAAATTAGTACCTAAAATGTACTTATTAGCACATAAACTGTACATATTAACACCTAAAATGTACTTAAGTTACTAGCACCTAAAATGTACAAATTGGCACCTAAAATGTACCTATTTGCACATAAAATGTACTTATTAGCATATAAAATGTACAAATTAGCACCTAAAATGTACTTATTAGCACATAAAATGTACATATTATCACCTAAAATGGACAAAAGTTTACCTTTTGAAAAGGTACAACCCCAGTGAAAGCTTTTGTACCTTTTTTTCTGAGAGTGCAGCCTCTAGACAAAACATCCTCCGATGACGCAAAATATATATTTTCCAGAAAAAAAATACATAAATCTCTCGTCTCAGGGGGATATGAGAGTGGAAAACACGATAATTCCAAAATACTACAGGTTTTCTACAAATACAATCCTGAAGTATCCCTTTAAGCCTTGTCTGTGAAACCGGGGGTTAATGTATTTAAATACAGGCTGCAGTTATTTGATCAAAAATACAGTAAAAATGGGAATATTGTGATATATTATTACAATTAAAAATGACTTTTTTTCCTATGAGAATATATTGTAACGTAATTTATTCCTGTGATCAAAGCTGGATTTCCGGCATCATTAGCCTACTCCAGTCTACAGTGTCATATGATCCTTCAGAAATCACCCTAATATGATGATCTGCTGCGCAAGAAACATTTTACATCATTATCAATGTTGTAAACAATTATGCTGCGTCATATATTTGTGCAGTTCAAAAGAGCGGCATTTATTTGTAATAGTAATCTTTTGTAAGATTATAAGAGACTTTACTGTCACATTTGATCAATTTAATGCATCCATGCTGAAAAAAAATTAATGAATAATCTAAAGAAACTTTAACTTCTTTCAAGTATGCAAAAGAAGCCGGAGTGGTTCACGGACTGAATTAGTATAAACGGATCATTAATTCCACTTAGTTCACATCGCGTGTATTGACTTAGCTGGTGTCATGAGATACAGATTTGGCTTCGTTTGCAAACAGATTAAAGGATTTTGTACCGCATTTTACACACAGTTTTGTATTGATTGCACATGCAGCCTACTAGGCTATATTGTGCATAAACCCCACCGCAGTAAACACTGATCACACATCGGTGACTCATAAAACTCCCAGCTGTCCACCGTTGTTACCTAACGCTCATGTCGTGGTCATGTACTCATCTTCTGCTCATTTAATGCCTGCATATTGCTCAATTCTCCGGTCATAATTCCCGTCAATATACGTACAGCTCCACCACATCAGCTCGATAAACTCTAGAGATGTTTACCATCGAACCTCGCATCTGTCAAAGCAGCTCGCAGGCCCACGTCCCGTAAGACATGTCAGCTTTACCCCCCATTTCTATTTTGGATAAAAGCCCAAAGCCCAGAGCACT
The DNA here is from genome assembly GCF_988280905.1 of Pimephales promelas. Classification (NCBI taxonomy): domain Eukaryota; kingdom Metazoa; phylum Chordata; class Actinopteri; order Cypriniformes; family Leuciscidae; genus Pimephales; species Pimephales promelas. The sequence continues at coordinate 34,461,789 of NC_142780.1, forward strand.
CTGAGATCAATACAGTAGTTAAACTGTTCTTGCGTTGCAGAAAACCTCACACACACTCTCACCAGGAGACCAGACCCCGCGGTGGTATACCACGCAAACGCAGCCCTGCATGCCGCTCATTTTGACGGATTTGTCCAAAATGGTTTGAGTCTGTTTCAAAAGAGCATGACAAGGAGCGGACCGAAATACGATTCTTTTATCCAAACATTAGAGTGCTGAAAACGCATCTGCAAATTGAATTTTTGAGCAAATGCACATTCATACTCGTGCTGGCATTTAAATCTCATTTGCCTTTTTGTTTTAATTGTTGTATGCTGCATAAGCGCTGTGGTGTATCACAATGGAACGGGCTTATTAATGACTCATGCATCCCAATAATTGAATCCTTTGCTGTTTCTTTTTTTTTTTTTTTGCAAGAGTAAAAACTTGCTGTCTAAAAGTGTAGGAGAAGTGGCAATCATTCAGAATGATAATGCAATAATTATTTTCATTTTCCACGTTGTGGTAAATAAGTTTTTAGGCAAGCGTTATTAAATGTATGTTGCATTTAAAAAAGAAAATCAAAGAGTAAAATGTACGGTGCAAGTGAATTTAGGACTCAGAACAGTATAATGAATATTCTCTGTGTGCATTGTTTAAACGGAAGGCTAAATGCTGAACATAGCCTATAATGAATTAAAGGGTTATTGCCGTGATGGGAATCTAAAATAAAATATACAGAAACAATTACACACTCTTAGAAGAAATGGTTCTATTTAGAACCAGAAATGGTTCCATCCCACGCTTCATATGGAACTCCAAAATGGTTCTATATAGAACATTTTTTTTTTGGGTAAAAGGTTCTATTGGCCAAGTATGGAACCCCAGGGTTCTAAATAGAACCCAGAGGAACCCTTTTTTTAAGAGTGTATAGAACCTTTTAGGGGTTCCAAATACATAGCGCTGATAGAACCTTTGGTCCCACTTTATAATAAGTGGCTTTAAGTAATATATAATTAATAATTTGATACAATGGACTTATTGTGTACATACATGTTTTACATTGTACCTATATTTTAAAAATACCAGCATGTAATTACAGCTATAATTAATTTATGTAATTACATTTGTAGTTGACCCTCCCCTCACACCTTAACCTACCCTTAAACCGACCCATACCCGTATCACACCTCAATAGCAGCAAAAGTTTTTAACAATACAACAGGAACACAATAATACATTGTACTTATTGTTCTAGTACGTAAAGCCACTTAATATAAAGTGGGACCGAACCTTTTAAGGTTCTATATAGAACCTTTTCTTCCAAGAGTGCGGGTAAATGTCAGATAAAACTTGACTAAATATTATAAGCAGTGAAAACCACTTAGTGTCACGATTAGCCACATGCTTACTGCACTACATTTCCCATCATGCACCTCCCTGGACTGATTACACCAAACACTATGCTGCACTGCGCTGATTACACACACCTGCATCTCATTCACACTCACACACATATAAACCACTTCCAAGGCAAATCCCCTTTCTTTCCCATTCTGACATTCAGTTTGGAGTTCAGGAGATTGTATTGACCAGGTCCAGGACCACACCCCTAAATGCATTGAAGCAACTGCCATGTGATCGGTTGATTGAACAGAAATTGAACAGGTGTTCCTAATAATCCGGTGAGTGTTTTGGATAAATATGGTCAAAAATGCACAGTAAGTTTAGAAACGTGTTAATAAATTCCATTATGATTTCATCTTGACTTTAAAGTCATCAAATACAACAGTTTCCTGACCTATTGGTCATTACATCACAGGCCCCACATCACTTCCTATCTCAGCCAAATATATTGAGAATATACAGTGCACGCGTCCCAGTGGGTCTGCTACCGTCTTCTCTTTGACATTGATAAATGAAAGTTTCTTTCAGAATTATCTACCTGACACTGATGCAGCGTGTGTCATGCTCATTCTGAATGCGTGTGTGTGCAATGCCATGTCACGGGGAGTGAATGAGGGTGGAAGCGCCTGCTCCAGGCAACAGCCCACAGAGAAGCGCTCCTTAAGGAGGAGAGACGGGGGAACGCGAGAGGGCCGGAGGGCGAGGGTGGGGGAGGCTTTACCCAGGAGTCTGCTCTGTCTGTTTAATTCAGCACTGGCACTAAGAACAAAACCCTGTTACCTCAGGGAGAAGACGCCAACCAACACCTGCTTAGGAAAGAGAGAGAGAGGGAGGGAGCGAGAGAGCTCCAGGGATGAAGGGAGGGGCGAGAACGAGAAGCGTGCAGCAGCGGGACGCTGTCAGGCTGCGGTAAGAGGAAAGAAGATGCAAGAGAATTAAAAAAACAAAGAGTGTTCAGACTATATAGCACTAACTATTTCTGCACAAACACTTCAGAGTGCAATGTGCAATGATGCATCCCAATGCAATGCTCTTCATTTGACCTTCCATTCCTATGAGCCGGAATGACGTCAGACGTGATTTTCAATTGATCTCTACATAGAATGCATACTGTGCATATCAAGCGCATTTTCTGGATGCAATGATGTGCAATAAGTGCTTATTGCTTCATCTCACAAGACAATGCTCTTCATTTGACCTTCCATTTTTAAATATGCTTAAAAAAAACGGAAGTGACATCACGATTTTCAACTGCAGGACTATCATAATACTCCTACTTTTTCTGCAGCACATAGGATCGCATACTAAGCACATTCTCAGTATGCATAAAGTACCAGGATGTGCAGTTAAAAAAAAAAAAAAAAAGACCTTGCAATGCTTGCAAAACCGTATCCCACAATACAACGCACCGGACTTGACCTTTCATGTCAAATATGACGAATAAACCAGAAGGGATATCCGACATGATTTTCATTTGCAGGACAGCATACTATCATACTACTCCTCTGTAGTACATAAGATGCATATTGTGCATACTAAGCACATTTTCAGTATGCATAAAGTACCAGGATGTGCAGTTAAAAAAAAAAAGAGCTCAATGCTTGCAAAACCGTATCCCACAATACAACGCACCGGACTTGACCTTTCATGTGAAATACGACGAATAAACCAGAAGGGATATCCGACATGATTTTCATTTGCAGGGCAACATACTATCATACTACTCCTCTGTAGTACATAGGAGGCTAAGCACATTTTCAGTATGCATAAAGTACCAGGATGTGCAGTTTTTGTCAAAATGTGCAGTTTAAAAAAAGAGCTCAATGCTTGCAAAACCGTATCCCATAATACAATGCACCGGACTTGACCTTTCATGTCAAATATGACGAATAAACCAGAAGTGATATCTGACATGATTTTCATTTGCAGGACAGCATACTATCATACTACTCCTCTGTAGTACATAAGATGCATATTGTTGTGCATACTAAGCACATTTTCAGTATGCATTCCATAAAGTACCAGGATGTGTCATTTTAGTCAAAACGTGCAGTAAAAAAAAGATGTGTGCAATACTTTATTCCACCATGCCTTTCATTTACAATATATGAGAAATATGAACCGAAATTACTTAGAACTGTGATTTCTGAAAATCTTTTGCTTGACTTATCATTCATACTGAAAAGGAGTATTAAAGTCCCCGTGAACCGGAAGTTGCAAACGATTTTTCTCCAGTGCTGTGACGTATTTCCAAGTGAAACGGAATATTGGGTTTTACTCTAGCGCTCCTCCTCTCTATCTCTCGTTCATAGCAAACTAACGGTTTGAGGGGAGTGGTTAAGCGTTTCCCCACCCAAGTTGTGAAACCTACGTCATCAGAAAAAGAAACCGTTCCAGACCGGAAGTAACTTTTCAGATTTTGATTAAAGATTACCAAAGTAAAACATTTTTTTAATATATTTTTACTTGCACGGATTAATTGTTCACCACAAGACTAGTAATATGCGCTAACAAAGTAAATAGGTTCAATTTTGATTTCACGGGGACTTTAAAATAAGTGCTGGGCAACGATTAATCGCATCCAAAATAAAAGTTTGTGTTTACATAATACATGTGTGTGTGCTGTGTATAATTATTTAGTATATATAAATACACACACATGCATGTATATATTGTATGTATATTTATACAAAATTTATATTATATATAAATATAAATATTTTATATATATAAATAACACATTTCTCTTAAATATATGCATGCATGTGTGTATGTATATATGCAACTTTTATTTTGGATGCGATTAATCGCTGCCCAGCACTAAAAAAGATTGTTCCGAATTGAATTCGATTAAAAAAAAAAAAATTATATTTTACATTTTGCGTTAAAAAAAATTGTAACTGGTATTCGCTAAGTAGAAAAACAGTATTACATTCAAGTAGCACGCAGAATATACAGTGCATACTTACTTTAGCAGAGTGCTAGTGTGCTTAATTTCCATTCATGAGTAGCTTGTTTTTTTTTTACAGTTGATCATGCCACACAGAGCAGAATAAAGCTCTTGAAGCTAATATTAATTAGAACCCTTAATGTTCAACATTGATCTTCGACATAATTCTCTCCATCAAACTTCAAACACAAGCGCTGCCACTCCAGAGCCCTGTCTGAGCGCTGAGAGTTCCTGGCTGTCTTCCACACGACGCACTTGTGTTGTTGTAGTTGTTGTTGTTTGCGTCAGCCTTCTGCCGGTTTTGTTTTGAATGGATGAGACGAAACACTTGGCGTTTCGACGGGGGCTCAGTTACTCTCGATGACTGCGTTTCTCTGATGAGCCCCACACACACATTCAGCCAAGTGACCCTCGTAAGAGAGCCGTCGAGAGGCAACGCCGAGGCATATTTTTGGTTTTAGCTTTTTGAGGCGAAGGCGCATTAAAGGGCAGCGATCGATGGAGGGCCATTTAATCTGCGCTCAGATCCTGGATTAGTGTGTCTGGGCCACTGGGAGATCACAATTCCCCCCGTCTTTCGGACAAGAGACGTATCAATGTCTCGCGGATTTGCGCGGGAATCTGAGTGTTTGTGCCCGCGGGTGATGATGTCATTGGGACTGTTTATGAAATGCGATAATCTTCTACAATTGCAAAAGCCCAGTTTCAAAGAACAGAAAATGCATCGTGTGTAATTGTGTGCGTGACACCACTGAGGATTTGTCCACATTAGTTTATAAAACAGCTCACGGCAGGGATGGATCTAATAAAAGCATGTCCAATTGTCAAGCATGGAGTTTTATTGGATAATGCCGTTGCGGTTGTTACCATTGGAGGCAGTTAACGTATATAGCTCTCTGATGGATTATTATCCATTCAAGTTAATCACAAAATAAATAAACACTCAATTGCTGATCAAAACTAGTTCTGGATGACAGATTTCATCATTTTAATAAAATAGCACATACAATCTATATTGGCCAAAAGTCTTGTTCAGCCTAATAAAAATATTAACATCTTCACCCATATTTTGTAATCATATTGCATTGTTGTGCTTGGAGTCTATTGTTTTATTTGTGACACTAAACATGGCAAATTTTCCAGACATCAGTTTTGGCAGGCTGATGAACACATGCAAAAACAAGAAAATTTTTTTTTTGCATAGTAAAATGAAGCCAGTAGCTGTTTATTTTGTTATTATTTGATCAGATTAGTACTTTAACCAACTTTAGTCTTCCCTCATATTTTGAAGCCCACTTTAGGCCACTATATCACCGAGATTAATGCCCTGTGGTGGATCATGTTTTGTCTGGAATGCCTTTGGAGGCGGGGTTTCGCAGAAAGTGGGTGTGGCAAAAGGACAATCAATCAGTGATTAACTCGATTAATATTTTGCAGAGCCATCTATTAAATCTTTAATGAGGCCACATGAGCTGACTTTATACAGTAGATTTATAAGCACACAATCTTTGAACTTTATTCGCATAAAGATCTCAAACTGTTTGGATTAGAAAAAAAGAATTTGCTCACTTTCATCCAGCTCTATCTAGTTCCATGTAGCGCCTCTGTGTTTTCTGCATTTTAATTCAGTTTTGGGTCCAATAGCCTTTTTAGCTGTCAAATGTAATATTATTTAATAAAGATGTTAAAAAAAACATCTGTAATTAGCTCATTTGTCACATCAAAGCAGTGGCGTAGCCACGAGGGGGCCTGGGTGGGCCTAGGCCCCCTCATTTACATGTCCGGTCCCCTCAGATTTCTGATTGCTTAAAAAAAAAAAAAAGTTGTTTTATTAGGATTGATAGATTGACCAATCAAAATGCTTCGCGGTAAAATGCGGCTTATTTTCAAACTTGATTTGTTTATATAATGTGTTGCGCGTAACGTACGCTGTCATCTTCATCTTTGCGTGAGAGTTAATATGCCGTGACAATGGCAGGCGCTCAAACTCAAAGTACAATATTACCCTTTTTTTTAAAAGCACGGAAAGATCAACTTCATATATATATAAATAATGTTGCCCCCTCATTTAAAGACGGGACCCCCCAAAAATAAAATTCTGCATCAAAGTGAGCAGATTCAGTGCAGGGGGATCTGTTCGCATATATAGGCAAATCTATATTCATGTAAAGAACATACTGCACGCATACATGCCATTGGATATTGCCTATAACATCTGGCAAAGGGACTACCAATGAAAACTAGCCTTTGGGCTAATTTGGGTACATTTACATTTAAGAACGTTTATTAATGTACACTGTCCCTTTTCTAAATAAATAAATAAAAATATAAAAGTCAATGTTATACATAAGCTGATTTTGTGATACACACAACATAGTGTCGGCCCAGATCCGGCCCACATCTGGTACATGTGGAATCATGAACCACGGACTTCACAGTGTGGATCTAACACTCATCTACCATCAGAAAATAAAGTTTTGAAGTAACTTCTGAGATTTGTTTTTAAACAAACAAGTAAGAAACACTGATAAATAATGCATTTTCAGTCCTAAAGCAGAGGCAGGGAAAATCAGGCTAATTTCTCTCATCAGTCTGAAATGTGTAATATTAGTGGATGCTTGAAGCTTGAAGTCCAGTTCTGCAAAATTTCATTCTATATACACTGTTTTTCTTTTGTCAAATCAACTTAAATAATTATTGTGGTTCCAATAACATAATATTTTGAGTTTCTGATGATTAAATCAATCTCCTTCATTGTATTAACTCAATTTTTTCATTTCAATGAACTTTTAAGACGATATGTTACTTATTTTTTTAAGTTAAACCAACTTTTTTTTTTTTTACAGTGAGCTGAACAGGGTTTTGGATCAGCAGTGCAATGAGAAATGATCAACTTCATGCAGGACTCAAATGAAAAGTGTTAATTCACGCAAATAATTTTATTTGCCTGCTCAAGCAAGCCATACCATAATAATGAGTTATGTTATGATTAAAATATCTGATGTTTACTTTACGGGACATTAAACCCGCTTAAACTTTCCTTTTGTCATGAGAGTCTGTTTTCTGTCTGAAGTGATACCTGTAAATACTCATTCTTATCAAATATTGTAAATACAGGGCTCAAGCAAAACGGAAAAAACATTAAAATGAGTAGTTAGCTGAAATAAATCTGAAATAAATATAAATATTAGATGAAATTAGAAATCACAGAAACCAATTGAAATAAAATAAGTAAAATAGTAGTAAAACTCAAAATTAAAATCAATCAATCAATGCTAAATAGAAATATATAAAAATGACAAAAAAACTACTAAAATAACTGAAATTAAAAAAATATAAAAGCTCATTCAAAATAAGAATAATAGTGCTTAAATAATACTAAAATATCACTATTTTTGATAAACATGCATCATGCAGTTGAATTAGTGCACTGTATACAAATATATGTTCATTATTTGTAATCACAAATCAACTTAAATAAATAATATGTTCAGATAACATAATATTTTGAGTTTCTGATGATTAAATCAGTATCCTTTACTGTATTAACTCAATTTTTCCATTTCAATGAACTTAAAATTTTAAGGCAACCATGTCACTTCATTCCCATGGGAATGTTTTTTGTGTTTTTTTTTTTTTTTTTTTGCAGTGTATAGTATAGTATATATAGTCTTCTAAACCATGATGACTCCTGGCAAACCAATTCTGGACGACAAGTGATAAACACATCCTGAGAAGACACAACTTTGTGGGTTTCCACACGTTGCACTTTTTCACTTTTCCTTTTTAATATACTCCGATACTCTTATAATCTGACTTATATTTTGAATATTTCAGTATATTCTCTTTTTGTGGAGAGCCGGTTTTATTTTTGGCCCTTTTTACTTTTTAATTCTCCATTTTCCAGTGAACTAAATGAGCTCCTTGAGACTCAAGCATGCTTTTAGAAGTTCCTCAAGCATGCACCATGTGGTTAGAGAGAGGGTTTAAAAATAAATGAACAACAGACGATGTTGTGATTTATTTTAGTGTTGGCTCGAGGCAGAGGAGCTAATGCGACTGTTCTGTCATACATCAGTTGGTCCTTCGTCGGAAATATCTCCACAGATTTACGAGAGGTCGGATTAACTTGCCATCTGACAGCTCCAATTAAACTCTGATATTACGAGCCCGAGGGCGGCCTGCGAGCGTTTAATCAATTCTTAAGTCCGATGTGTCTCCCTCAAAACCCAAATCTGCTAAACTTCAGCGAGGGCCGTGTTGGTGTCACTCGTGTGCTGTGCTCTAGTGTAAGTGTCTGATGTTAATAACTGCAAGTGACAGCTGTGATGAACACTACTTTCTGCTTCTTCTGTGTTCAAAGTGCAATACATAACTTACGTAATACTGATCAGTTCACTCTGTAATGCGCATTGGAAAAACACGCCTCCTACATTTCTGCAAAATAATTCTTTAAAGCTTCAGAAAGAAGTCTCTTCTGCTCACCAAGGCTGCATTTATTTAGTCAAAAATACACTGTAAAAATGAATATGCTTTATCTAATCAATGAAATTGTGGCAACAGATTACAAGCAATATTATTTATTAAATTGAACAAATTAGAATTGAGTAAAAGTTAATCAAATTAACATTCTAATTAATTCTAATTTAATTAATAATATTGCTTGTAATATGTTGCCACAATTTTATTGATTAGATAAAGCATATTATTTTTTTCAGTGTACAGTAAAAATAGAAATATTTGGAAATATTATTACAATTTAAAACAACTATTTTCTATGTGAATATATAGTAAAGTGTAATTTATTCCTGTGATCAAAGCTGTATTTTCAGCATCATTACTTCAGTCTTCAGTGTCACATGATCCTTCAGAAATCACTCTAATATGATGATTTAATGCCTAATTATTATTAATGGTTCTTGTTATCATCAATGTTAAACAGTTTTGCTGCAAAATATTTTGTGGAAATGGTGATAAATTTTTTTTCAGGATTTTCTAATGAACAGAAAGAACAGCATTTATTTGAAATTTACATTTAATAAAGATTTCTATGTGTTTACTGCCAAATATTAATTTACTTAAGCCTGATGGATCAATATTTGATTTCTTTCAACCAAATTTTTCTACAAAATAATGTAGTTGCTCCAGTCCAGTAGGTGTTCATCTTTAAATATTAACGTTATCCTAATGCCTACTTTTATAAAAATCAGTGCAGTTTTCTGCACATATTACAAATATACTAAAAAATATGCTAAAAAAAACATCAGATGACAGAAGGCATGTTGTATACAACAGGTTTTTCAGCAAAGTTTTGATTCTCAGACGTGTGCATATCAGATATGAAAGAGGAAACTTTAATAGGGTTAAAAGGTAAAATGAGCTGGTTGGTCACTTTAAGTTCAAAGTGAGCCAGACCTTATGTAAATCAAAGTGGCTATAAAAAAAGCAACGCCTTTAAAACATTAATTCACTGAAGAAAATAGTAACACCATGATGTTTGATTCCAAGGAAAAGTGATAAAACATTTATATTGAGTAGCTCCAGATAAAAGTGTCTGCCAAATGCATAAATGTAAATGTAAAAGCATGACTCCAAAAGAGCGGCTGGCTCACATAATCGGTGCGTCTCTCATCCACTCCTGAACTCATCACTGACGGCACGCCTGATCTTCTGTTGCTAATTCCCCGGCTTATCTGAGCATGCAACTTCAACCGGTTCCCTCAGCCCTTCACAGTTCAGACCCCCAGAGAGAGAGAGAGAGAGAGACCGAACGCACAGACAGGACGAGAAGAAGAAGGAGAGAGAGAGAGAGAGAGAGAGAGAGAGACCCCCTGGGCCAGAGATAAAGACAGAGAGGAACTGTCTGATGGAGATTTTGTAGCGATGTGTCACACAAAGCCAGATCTTTAGTCAGTCTCTGACAAGCTCAAAGACAGCACTGAAGATCCGTCACACAGATCACGCTCAGACTCATGGCTTCTTTCTCACTGCCTCGTATTCCTCCTTCATTCCTCCCATTTCTTAGTCGCTTCAGAGACGGCGTCTTCATCACATTGTCTCTTTGCCTTCAGACCATTAATGAAGAAAAGTTAAATCAATGGTCCCCTCAGAAATGCCAACCCTCGTGCTGTTCCAAACCAGTAGGAGTTGCTTTCTTCCGAAGAACAAAAAATGACAATGTAATTGCAATGAAAATAATGTGGTCCATAAGAACCAGAATCCCCTTTTTCCTGATCTGTTCCCTGCTGGAGGAGTGATCTGCCCAACTCAACTGGAGCGTCTGACTCCATAACCAGAGCGTCTGAATCCGTCTGGGTCCGTAACCAGAGAGTCTGAGTCTGTAACCAGAGCGTCTGAGTCCGAAACCAGAGCACCTGAGTCCGTAACAAGAGCGTCTGAGTCCGTAACCAGAGCGTCTGAGTCCGTAACCAGAGCGTCTGAGTCCGTAACCAAGAGGGTCTGAGTCCGAAACCAGAGCGCCTGAGTCCGAAACCAGAGCACCTGAGTCCGTAACAAGAGCGTCTGAGTCCGTAACCAGATCGTCTGAGTCCGTAAACAAGAGGGTCTGAGTCCGAAACCAGAGCACCTGAGTCCATAACAAGAGCGTCTGAGTCTGTAACCAGAGCGTCTGAGTCCGTAACCAAGAGCGTCTGAGTCCGTAACCAAAGAGTCTGAGTTCGTAAGCAGAGCGTCTGAGTCCGTAACCAGAGCGTCTGAGTCCGTAATCAGAACGTCTGAGTCCGTAACCAGAGCGTCTGAGTCCGTAACCAGTGTCTGAGTCCGTAACCAGAGCGTCTGAGTCTGTAACCAGAGAGTCTGAGTCCATAACCAGAGCGTCTGAGTCCGTAACCAAGAGCGTCTGAGTCCGTAACAAGAGCGTCTGAGTCCATAACAAGAGCGTCTGAGTCTGTAACCAGAGCACCTGAGTCCGTAACAAGAGCGTCTGAGTCCGTAACCAAGAGCGTCTGAGTCCGTAACAAGAGCGTCTGAGTCCTTAATCAGAGCGTCTGAGTCCGTAACAAGAGCGTCTGAGTCCGTAACAAGAGCGTCTGAGTCCGTAACAAGAGCGTCTGAGTCCATAACGTAACAAGAGCGTCTGAGTCCGTAACAAGAGCGTCTGAGTCCGTAACAAGAGCGTCTGAGTCCGTAACAAGAGCGCCTGAGTCCGTAACAAGAGCGTCTGAGTCCGTAACAAGAGCGTCTGAGTCCGAAACAAGAGCGTCTGAGTCTGTAACCAGAGCACCTGAGTCCGTAACCAGAGCGTCTGAGTCTGTAACCAGAGAGTCTGAGTCCATAACCAGAGCATCTGAGTCCGTAACCAAGAGCGTCTGAGTCCATAACAAGAGCGTCTGAGTCCGTAATCAGAGCGTCTGAGTCCGTAACCAAGAGCGTCTGAGTCCGTAACCAGAGCGTCTGAGTCCTTAATCAGAGCGTCTGAGTCCGTAACCAGAGCATCTGAGTCCGTAACCAGAGCGTCTGAGTCCGTAATCAGAGCGTCTGAGTCTGTAACCAGAGCGTCTGAGTCCGTAATCAGAGCGTCTGAGTCTGTAACCAGAGCGTCTGTGTCCGTAACCAGAGCGTCTGAGTCCGTAATCAGAGCGTCTGAGTCCGTAACCAGAGCATCTGAGTCCGTAACCAGAGCGTCTGAGTCCGTAATCAGAGCGTCTGAGTCTGTAACCAGAGCGTCTGAGTCCGTAATCAGAGCGTCTGAGTCTGTAACCAGAGCGTCTGTGTCCGTAACCAGAGCGTCTGAGTCCGTAACCAGAGCGTCTGAGTCCGTAACCAGAGCGTCTGAGTCCGTAATCAGAGCGTCTGAGTCTGTAACCAGAGCGTCTGAGTCCGTAATCAGAGCGTCTGAGTCTGTAACCAGAGCGTCTGAGTCCGTAACCAGATTTTTTTTCAGAATGGTGTTCAACTGACAAGCGCCTAAAACCGCACTAGCCACCTTTATTTATATAGCACTTTATACAGATTACAGACTGTTTCCAATTAAAAGAAACAGGAAAATAACAGAATCATCTTCATAAAAAAAGAGTCCAAATAAAATTCTGCTATAAAGCAGCTCTACTGAGTGGCATAATTCAGCTCAAGTTCAGTTCAATAACTGTGTAAAGTACATCAAATATGAAATTAATTTGGATAAAGCAGCACTAGAGAAGACAATTTCATTTCAGTTCAAGCTTTGTTGTCAGTGCAGTCAAATCAATAATTTGACTAAATATCGGTATTGGCTGATATGTTCATTTTTAATGTTATCGTTAGCTGTCTGATAAGAACATTTGGCAGATATATTAAAACCGATAAATGATGGATAATTTCCTTCAGCTGTGACACTTCAGATGAGCATTGTTTGCCATTATGGTTTTGAATTGCTTGAAATATAATTGTAATCTCTTAAAAAGGAAGAAGAAGAAATTTTCGGTTTCAGTGTCTCCATATTAAATATCAAGAATCTTTTAAACCCCAAATCCAAAGAACCAGATCAGCAAAGACCTGCAAACCATCTTAGGCAGGTTTCTGCTTTATTTTTTATCAAGGCTGGACTCTCCATCATGAGCAGCCATTAAATCCCGGGCAGCTCGCTGGTCTTTCAAACCCCGGGCCGGAGCTGCTCGCTAAAATCAAATTGACCGTTCTGCAATTCCATTATCCCACACACACCTTCATCTGCTTCTCCCTACGGACCATTTTCTGCCCTTTGTCAAGCCTCGACCGCCCCTCATGCCCATTCTTACCCCTTTATCCTGTTACTCTAGTTAATTGCAAAGTGCTGTTCGGCTCTCTGCTGTCTAAAAACAGGCTTCCCAGAGGACGTCCCTCAGTTACAGGAGCCATCAAGAGTTTCTTTTTACACTCCTCGCTTTCCTCTCTCGCTCTCTGCCTTCATTTTTTCATATTCATTTTAAAAAACACACATATCTAAGTCTTGCGTCTGCTCCTGGCGGAGTGGCTTGAGCGGCTCGACCGGCCCGCCCGCAGCACACAAAACTCAACAGCACTTGGGAAAATTGCAAGTCTTAATCAAATTATGCCCGATAGAAACGGTACTTCTGGTAGACGTGGTGCACAGGTTATTTAAAAGAAGGAAAAAATCCCTTTTACAACATCAAATGAATGTTTCTAGTTAAAGGGATACTTCACCTCTGGAAAGATGAATGTGTATTTAAATTGGGTCATTTATGCAGAAGAAATGTGAAATTATTTTTGAATCTGGAGATTTCTAGACTGACAAAAGCCAGAAAATGTATTATTGGCTTATGTGGATGAAAGACAACAACTCCCAGAATGCACTTGCTTCACTGCCTTATGCTACGTTCACACCGGACGCGAATCGCGCGTCAAATTCGCGCCTGACGCGTCTAGTTTGACGCTTGACCACTTTGTGTTAATTCGCGTGTCAAGAGCGAAACTGGCGCGCGTAAAAACAAAAGTTTGAAGCGAAATTTATGCGCGTGACGCGCGTCAGAATCGAAATCCGTTGGCGGCCATTGTTTTTATGTCGACCGAGCATTCATCAAGAGAGTTACCGCTCTGTATTTACTCTGGAGAGCAGAACAGCGGCGTGGGGATCATCGTCGCCGTATATTTGTGTCCACCGGACCCTTCAGAGCCGAACCGTTTGGCGAGTTTCACCATTTGCTCGCTCCAGGAGCTGCGCTGGATGACGGCCGCTGTCAGCGGTACTTCCGCCTGTCACGCGCCCAGTTTGATGACCTGTTGTCCCGCATCTGAGCGAGGATCACCCTCGCCCTCATCCATCTAATCTAGCTGTCATTTATTTTTTGTTTTGATGATAAATAGAGCCAGCCTTCAAAGGTTATTAACCTGTCCTGTGATTTTTTTTCTCTCTCTCACGTCCAGACACGAATTTATGCACATATGTTGATTGTCTTTACAACATAATACTATTTCATATACTCTAGCTGGAATGAATAACATTCAATACAAAATGAATATGTCCCGTATATAGAAATAATGTTTTAAGTGATAAAACATTTGCTTTGTTGTGCATAACCCCACCATGCATTTAGTCATATTAACAAAATAATTTATTGAAGCATCCAGACACTTCACCACGTGAGCAAGCAGCTAGGCTCCTGATTGGTTAACGCGGCGCGAATTCACGCCAAAGTTCAGATTTTTCAACTCGGGCGGCAGACGCGAATTCGCGTCAAATGCGTGAATGCACAAATGGCACTAACTGAATCATTCGCGCTTAACGCGCCAGACGCTCAATTCGCGCGAACTTGACGCGCGAATGAGGCGTATTCGCGTCTTCCGCGCCTCGCTCCACGCCTCATTCGCGCCGCAGGAATTTTTCGCGCGCGTAAAGCGTCTTTGCATTGACTTAACATTGAAATCATTCGCGCCTGACGCGCTATTCGCGTCCGGTGTGAACGTAGCATTAGGAGGCCACGCAGTCGTTACAACAAGTCTAGGCTACTAGTGAGTCTCCGTGATGAGTCTGCCCGAAAATGTGTTTCGAGATCGCCCAAAATGTCCGGGATTGGGCTTTTGCGTTCTACAGTCGCCATTGATCATGTTTACCGTGGCGAGCGGGACGAGTGAGGGCCGCGGGAGAACGGCGCGAGTCATGTTTACAGTTGAAGTTGGGTTAAAATTAACCCAACTTCAACTGTAATATTTTTAATTACATTTTTAATAGAGCCCGACCGATAAAGGATTTTGAAGGCCGATACCGATACAAATATTTTTGTGCTTTAAAATCCGATATATCGGCCGATATTTTTTTTTTATTATTAAATATTGTTGGATTTCACACAGGTGTAAAAGAAAAGCTAACTCTTCTGCACAAGATATGTTTGATACTTTTTCTCTATGTCTAAATGTTCACTCCTCGCATGTATAACTTACATTTTACAATGCAGGGACTGTAACTAGAGATATGCTAGCTATAAATACAAATCATTACTTTATTTAGGCAGAAAAAGTTCATTGTGGTTTCCAAGCTCATTAATGTTAACGTTAGCGGTCTTCCACTGATGATAGTGGCATTAGCTAGCTTTGTGGTTAGCTAGTCTATAGATATATGATATGATGAGCCATAATTTAGCAATAGATGACATCATACTGCAAGTCGTAAAACATACATTTTCAATATAACAGGCCAAGGAGAGATGATTGAAGCGTGTTTCGTCCGTTTTTATTTATTCATTTATCGTCCATTATAACTGGCGATACCGATATTATGGAAAATGCCTAATATCGGCCGATATATCGGTCTGGCTCTGATTTTTAACACAACATTTGGGTTTGTCCATATTTGACCCAAATTTGGATTGAAACAACCCAGCATGTGGATGAAGTGCTGAGAAAGATCCAGAGCTGAAATTCAGATATGGTAATTGCGCTTTATCACTTTAAGGGAACGAACAGCCATCATTGCAGCATTAGTGGGCTTCTTTGCCAATCTGCATGGTTTAAATTATTGATCAGGCTTTGAGAACTGCAGACTTTACTCTCAACAAGTCTTTACACCGCCATATCGCTCAGATTCGACACACACTCTCTCTGTCGCCCCATTCTTGATTGTCATACACACTTAAAAAAAAAAAAAAAGGTTGTCTTTTGTCTCGTTCCTTTTATAGCTTTCATTTTTGAAAGTCCTCTTCATGTACCATTAGAAGAACAGGCTTTATTTTTCTGTCATATTGTCTCCTTTTTCTTTAAATAACACTGTACAATAGCTTGTCGATACCACTCCACCTGTCTGAGACGGTTGACGTTCTTTCATGACAACATAATCCCGCCACAGTGTTGTGTGTGATTTATGAAGCTCAGTAAAGGGGATGCTGCAATGACCCCCCCTCTCTCTCTCTCTCTCTCTGTGTGTGTGTGTGTTCAGAGATTGGACAAACCTGTATATGGGGCAAAGGAAGGACCATGTCATCTGAGCCCTTCAGAGATTTCTCCATGGACCCATTGCACCAGAGCACTGCAGTGTCCATTATTCACATGAGCATGTGTATAGGCACACACACACACACAAACACAGGATTTTTCCTCTCACGTACTGTATGCGTGTGTATATGCACTACGGTCCATGAAATCATTATGAATCAGTCACACCAATGTCTTAGTGTAGTTGGTGCACATCATATTAATGTCAAATCTTTAGTCTTAGCCCAGTGTGTTTCTGCACGAATGTAAAACAGAAGCAGATTTACATAGCATTTGTTTTCTGTAGATTTTGACATTTACCTCTTTCTGCATCACTTGCATCGCCAAACACAAGTGCAAAAACAATCAGTTTCCCAGTCAGATCTGCCATTGGTCGAGCCAGTGCTGCATTTGAATTTTACAGTCTTTGGACCAAAATATGGCCGACATCCTCATGCACTCAGACAGAGGTGTTTGTCCAATCAAAGGCTCTCTAGAATGAGAATGTTCATTCTACAGGAATTATTTGCTCTTCATAAACTCTAAAAAAAATGCTCAAATATTGGTCAAACATGGACAAACCCAAATGTTGGGTTAAAAATGTAATTAAAAAATTACAGTTGAAAGTGAATGTTGAAGTTGGGTTAAAATATTGGGTTTAAATTATATTTTTAACCCAACATTTAGGTTTGTCCATATATGACCCAAATTTGGGTTGAAACAACCCAAGTGTATATTGAGGTGTAATTCCAGGCAGCAAATCCTGAACCTCCTAAACAAAGCTCACAAGTTTTTAAATAAGCATAAATTGAGAATGAATTAGATATTAATGTAATTGTATTAGAGAATCATAAAGCTGAAATGCTTTACAAGCACACTAAAGTTTCATCTGTAAATAACAAAAGACTTTTTGAGGAGGAAAGAGTCAAATCGCCTGCAATTAAATTTTAATAAAAGCATAATTTCCCAAATGGGAGAGGAGCGATAGACCAAGCGAGTTAATGAGAAGAAGAAAAAGAACAATGCCAATGATGGATTGAAGCTCTAAATCAGTCCGATCGCAAATCAGCGGATCCCATTAAAACTTGATCAATCAGTTTGTGCCTGATGAACCTACGGCTTCACTCCAGGAGAAGAGTGTGACCTGTGCGTGTGTCTGAGATCAGTCATGACACTTTCATAGAAATGATTTCATGCAAATCTTTCCGTCTGAGAGAATTCATAGACCATCATCAGTTCCTCAGCCAATAACTAAAAGGTTAATTATTCATGAAATCACTTAAAGGAACAGTTCACCCATAAAATACAAATTCTGTCCTTCCAAACTCATATAACTTTGATGGTTTTTCTATCATTTCTCATTTTGTGTTCCGCAGAATAAAGTACTTTAGGGAGAGTAAATAAAGTCACTATTGGCATTTTTGAGTGAGTTGCTTCTTATTCCCATTCATGCCTCAGATAAATCCCCATAATATTCCTCAAGAATTTCATCAGCACTAAACCATGTAGACACGTCTTCATTCATCCCCGCTGCGAATCTATATAGATATCCACTGGTCTTCTGGTCTAAAAGCCTATACTACATTTTGAGCCAATATAAGCACAGACACTATGGACAATTTTAAAGACTTGTGCAAAAGCAGCACAGCCTCATGAAAGTGCATATCTATACCACAAACGTCATTTCTTGTGCCATTTATACGGGGGAGGGGGGGGGGGTTGTGTGTTTGTATTACACGCTATGACGTGCTTATCATATGCACGCGCAAACTGTGTATCATATAGACGCAAAAGCTATTTTTGGCGTATAAATCGCACGAGAAATAACACATTCTTGCGGTCGGCGTTACGTCACTAATCATGTGACCTGCATAGCAACCGGCCACGAAGGGTAAAACAAACCGACCAGGTACCACAGAAAGCTGTCGCTTGTAGGTTTAACATTACAATCTTGTTGTCCCTATCGGCATCCAGCTGAGTCTTGGTAGAACAACCCAAAAGCATGGCCCACCTCATCAAATCCCCTGAACACCATGTGTACATACCATGTGTCCTACACTTGCAGTCATGTTTAAATACCAATCAAGCATCGATTACATATTAACTATGTTATCGATTTTTTTTTATTCATTAAAAAAAACTGTTCTTCAAAAGCACTGTGTGTTACAAAGTGACGTTGCTGTAATGAGCTCAGTCTGTCAGTGGCACAACTTGTAGCTACAATGTCAGTGAGGGACACAGTTTATTCAAAAAAGGCTAACTGCATAAATGTAGTCTATCTTTTTCCCCACAAAAATAGTGCATTTCATTGTTGCTTATCGGTGTAGAGCTGCCGACCATGCATAGCATACATAGCAGAAAATTGAGTGGCCATCCCTGCAGTGGTATTATTTTGTTATATTTGATTTGTCCCTCAATTTGTCCATTCATTTGAGATTACATTTCTATTTAGATTCATTTTAGACGCTTATTTATCTCCCGCTTTCGTGTAGCTTAAAGATGAACTGAACTGAAAAATTTCGACGTTGAAAACGTGTTGTTTATGACAATTAAAAGTAAATTACACTAAACATTTTTTTAAAATATATATTAATATAGCTTTTTTAAGCAACGCAAAATTGCGCTTGTTTGCGCTGGCAGTTCCGATGACGTCACTGGCATGGTAGGACCCGCGGAGCGCCATAGACAACAGCTGTAGGTCCTGTATACACAGACGAAAATGAGCACTTTTAACGGCATGGATTACGCATTTGAGCCCGTGAGGGACAGGCCGGTAGTGTCTGACTACCACCACATGGAGGACGATCAGTTTCAGGCTTCACTTGCAGTACAGGATCGTTTGGGGGAAAGTGACTGTGGGCGCGAGCGCTGTGGAGCATAGACACTGCACGGAGACGATCTGTTGCAGAGAGGTCAACATGGACATTTATTGATCGGCGAAAAATGCATCACCATGCACCGTTCATTTCGGATGCTGTTCGGTGAAAGAAACGTGTTGAAGGAGGCTATGCTGTCTCTAATGGATGTCCGAGCTGAGACGCGAGCGCCCCATAAGTAACAGGGTATTTTACGAATAGGTGACGGCTGGGCTAACTTGTTACACTTTTCTCAGATTGTTTAGATTAACAGCGTACTGGCAGTTCACTCTATGGGCGAGGGTGCATTTAGGAAGGAGAAAATCCCATCCTTTACAGTAAACTATACATCAGGGATCTTTTCCCCCTCACCCGAATATCAAGGATTCGAGTAACGTTAACGTGATGCATTGAACTTGTAACTTGTGTAAATAAAACATTTCATGCATTGTCAGACGTTTCATGTACTCATTGACGAAAGTACACATCTCTAAATAGTGTGTCGCTAAAAAATCTGTTTCCTCAGCCATGTCAGCTAGCCTCAGACTGTTTACAAGCTACGGCTGTTCTGCTGGTGCGGGTAGGCAACGGAGTGGCTTACCATGCCAGTGACGTAGTCGAACGTTGAAATCCAACATGGCGGCGCCCGTGTAACAAAAACAACACTTTTAATGTACCATTTTATCCCTTTTAACAAATTCTGCCATTTTAAAAATTGTACCAATGAGAATAAATAAAATACATCTGTTATATCACCTTTTCTCAAATTTCAGTTCAGTTCATCTTTAATGGCGGGGGCTTGTTTGTTTTACCCTTCGACGCGTTGCTATGCGCGCACAGGAGTAAAAGTCCCGGATGTCCGACCTTGAGAATACGCACTTTCATGAGATCAGGCTCGCAAAAGTCAGAACTGAAGAATTTGTTTTGAATGCAGCTGACTACAACACACAGGAATAGGTCTATGTCTCGAAAAAATTGAAGACTGAATGTACATCTTTTAGTAGGGATAGCTACGGCTCTTCCGGTTAGCTTTCTACAATGGTGGAGTCCGAGGACCAAATCTCTCCGCAACCTACCTCAAGTCACATATGACGATGTGGTTCGGATGGTAAATGAAACTCTCATGTGGGAAAGCGTGAAAGCTGAGGTATGGCTGTATACGTCCTGATGCAGAGCAACCCGGTGCACTACAACAGCAGCGGCAGGTAGCTCTAGCCGTTACTACTACGATTAGCCGCTTAGGATTGTGGGTAGTGTAGTTTTTTTCATAAGATCGCGGATAAAACATGTTTTTCTTTAAACAAGGTTGATTTCATACAAACCTATAGTTTCAACAGGAGCAAAAACCGTCGTTTCACAACCTCATAGCTCGAGGTCAGTCTACCTTGGATGGTTTAGACATTAGGGCTGATAATCTAAATCCTTATCGAGAAATACTTTTAACCGGAAGTTCTGTATCGCTAATGCATCCTGGGAAATTAAGTTTTCCTCCATCCTGGTCAAAAGTGATTTTTTTTTTTTTAAATATGAAGGTAGGGCTACTACTAAGTTGGCAAAATCATCATGCATTTATTTACTTTTTAACTCTGGATTTCCTTTAATTTTAACGTTATTTAAAAAATAAATAAAAATAAATGTAAAAAAAAAACAACAACTAATATTTGTAAATATTTAATGTGTGTATATGTACACGCTCATTTAAATAAATACATAGATCAAATAAAAATAACAATAATTCATAAATTAGCAATAATTGTTTAATCTCCCAGCCATATATGAAGTGATATAAGCTACATGCAATAAACATACATGCATCAAATAAACCTTCAAATCTCAAAGGCGTTTAAAGTTTAGAAATTCATTCAACACACACACATACACACACACACACACACACACACACAAAAATCAATAAAATAGTTCAATATCTTGTGAAATATTGTTACCAATACAATAATTTTTGTTTAAACTCTTAAGAATAAAGGTTCTTATTGGCATCAATGATTCTAATGAAAAATATTTTTACATCAATGGAATGTTTCAATGTTTCAAAAATGTTCTTCACACTAAGCAAAAATTGGTTTAAAAGGTTCTTTGGAGAACCAAAACTGCATTGCTGAAAACCCCCTTTATTTTAAAGAGTGTATCGCATCATTATGTCAGCATCATTCCCAGCTGTTGAGTTGAGTCTCCATATGAACCATTGCTGGTGTAAAGAGTCGCCGCCTATGCAAAAAGCTCTCCGTCAGTCACTCATGAGGTTCAGCGTGTAGCCTAGTCAGTGAACACTAGGATCCGGAGCAGTCAGGAATACACACCAATTACCCTGCTATGTCAAAGCGCATACAGTGATGCATCATGGGAGAACGCAGCACCAGAGCCATGTTTTCCCGTCTCGCATGGCCATTACTGTTATTACTCCGGGCCTCGGCAGAATGAGCGCGTGAAGCAGAAATGTCACGGAGGACAGCCGTGGGAGCCTCGCTCGGGCCCGAGCTTGTCCTTTCATATGGAGTGTGACACGAGTGGCCGGCGTTCATGAATAAGACATGGGCTGTCTGGGCCGCGGGGACTCGCGCTGTCCATTTGCCATTTGCACGCTTGGCCAAAGCCAAGGGAGAGGTGAAAGGGGAGAGAGAAGTCAATACAGTCAGCCTACAGTGAGGGATTCGGGAGCAGCTTCGGACTCCGAACGCAGGGTTTGATCAAATAGTGTCGAGCATTAACTGGCTTTAGGGCGGCCGTTTAGGGTTCGTATTGCAAGTTCATTGTGAGGACGGTTGAATCTCGAGCTCTGGGACGAAAACTACATGTAGAGCTTGAGTTTATGTAAGATCTAAATCTTCTATTTGATTATAAAACGTCAATCCGTTGTAGCTAACAGGGAACGTTCTCAGAACATTGGCTAACGTTCTCTGAAACTTATCAAAAACGTTCTTGCTGTAACGTTATTATAACGTTGTGCCGACGTTATATTACATTGATAAACGTTCTAAAGACGTTAGCATTAAAACGTTATCCTCACGTTGTTATTGGAACGTTTTAAAAACGCTATTATGTTTAACATGTATTAGTCATTAGTCATTTTTATTCTGCAAAGCGACTTCCTGCATAAGGTTCTCTGAAAGTTATCAAAAACGTTCTTATAACCAAGAAATTACGTTAATACAACGTCTAAAAAACTGGACGTTTTGAACGTTCTAATAACCTTTTTCAAAAACGTTCTTATAACCAAGAAATAATGTTAATAGAATGTTTATATAACGGGAAAATTTAACGTTCTAATAACGTTTTCAAAAACGTTCTTATAACCAAGAAATAACGTTAATACAACGTCTAAAAAACTGGATGTTTTGAATGTTCTAATAACGTTTTCAAAAACGTTCTTATAACCAAGAAATAACATTAATACAATGTTTATATAATGGGAGAATTGAACGTTCTAATAACGTTTCAAAAACGTTCTTATAACCAAGAAATAACGTTAATACAACGTCTAAAGAACTGGACGTTTTGAACGTTTTTAGAACATTCAGAAATAACATTTTTATAACTTAATGGGAACGTTATGAAAACGTTCTTAGAACCTAAAATTGTTAGCTGGGATGCTGTAATAAATATTTTAATTTAAAAAATGTATAAAAATCGTTTAAAAAATAAAAATCAAATTCGTTTAAAAAAACAAAATCAGTATAAAAATATTGATTAAAAAATGCAAAAAAATTCATTTTGAATCTAAGAAATACATTAAATTACTTTTTTTCTGATGTTGCTAGCTATAGTACCAACATAAAATGAGGGAAATTATCTAAAAATAGACAGTGACAGTGCTGACATATCACCATTGTCACATAGAAAATATATATGCTGTTGAATGCTTGAATCTGATTGGTTGACGAACGTATTAAGGAGTGCAATTATTTGCAGGGAAACGCACAGCTAAAGTAGTTCAGGCGAGTTTTGACCGCATTACAACTCCATATCACTACGCCAAATGATTTCCGTTATTCCAGAGGTCAAATAAAGCAAATAAATATAGTGAACAATAGGATTTTTTGCCTCAAAATTAAGTTTCGATTTACAGAAAGCACATTTTCTCTTTCTCAAACACGCACACACACATACAGTACAGACATACACTCTTGAAGCAGATAAACTTATAGTAGAGACGCTGCTGTGAACAATGAAAGACGAACAGACTCGGGAAATTTACACATTTAATCTCTCTCTCTCTCTCTAATAACTGCATTAATAACTGTATTAATAACTGCATTAGTCTGTATCAGTGGCTCAAGCTTCCGTTACTAGCTCTAATATTGTGTTTTACAATAAGCAATGGAGGCGTAAGATGAGATGCAAGAAATTAGTCAGACACACAAGAGCATTTTAAGGCCAAAAGTCAGACAAACGTCTTGCAATACAACATCTGAACAATGGTAACTGCATATAAGTGGAATAATTGTTAAACTCGTCGACTTTAATATTGCCTGATTTTATAAATGTTTCCATGAAGACACTTTTGAGAAATAGCAGGGAAGCTTTATGGTGAACCCTGTTTATTTGATCAAAATATTATTAAATTATCTCTCAGTTCCTCTAAAACGACCTCTCCTCACACAATAACAATAATACTTCACGTAGATTAAAATATGTATTGTTAATTTGATCTTTCAAAGAAATAATTCTGTTTTTATTAAGAGTAATATATATTTTAATCAACATGAAGTATTGCATAATGGTCGTTTTAGAGTGAAGTCAAATAAAACGGTTCATCTGTGCTTCTAGAGATTCATTTCAAAGAGTAAAAGCTGTGGGTAAAGTTGTAAGACAAGTTGTTAAAAGTCTCCCTGTGGTGAAAATCCAGCTTTTAATGCTGTTTATACAGTATGTGGTGTTTTTAATATGCTTTAAGACACACCATGTATAAATTCATAAGTCGACAACATTGCTGAGTATTTCCTCCTTAAAACTGCAGCGAACCAAAGACAGTCTTAAAAACATGGTTTGGTGTTTCTGACATCACAAATTACCTTGTAACCAATCAGATCAGAGTGAGAGCGTGGAGGCGGGGCTCATTTGCATATTCATCGAACCACGTATACTAAATGAGGCAAGGGTGTCGAGTTACTGTACATTCAAGCTATTTTAAGGCACGGATGAGGATTTTTCTTTTTAAATATGTGATCAAAGATGATTTTAAGGGATGAAATTACAGACTGGGGGGCTTTAAGAATCACCACGACGTCTAATTGTTGCTAATTTAGAAGCTCGATAGATCAATAGATTTGAGGGAGACACAGGCTTGGCAACAGGAGATGAGGAACATCAGTTTTTACTCAGCGTGAGTCGTGTGGCTGCGCCGTCTAGACGTTTTCTCGTCTTTGTGTCGCTCAGCGCTCAGATATTGATGTCTCGCAATGATTTGAAATAATGGGCAATATCTTCCAG
Source organism: Pimephales promelas (assembly GCF_988280905.1). Classification (NCBI taxonomy): domain Eukaryota; kingdom Metazoa; phylum Chordata; class Actinopteri; order Cypriniformes; family Leuciscidae; genus Pimephales; species Pimephales promelas. The sequence goes on from NC_142780.1 coordinate 34,486,329, forward strand.
TCACAGCGTTTATGAAGGGGGGAAAAAACGAAGCCGAATGCGTCGAAATTAGCCTGTTGGGTGTTCGCTGGGGAGTATGCTAGGACAGAAATGATGGGGAGTGATTAGAGTTTTTTGTTGGGATTGACAGTGCGGGATTGGTTAATGATCGCTGTGAAGCGCGAGTCCGATGCCCCCGCGGGAGGTCACGCCATCATCGATCCGTCTTTCTGCACCCTTCTGACTTCCTTCTTCTTTTCTGTCAAAAGATAACATGGGAAATCAATAGGAAACAGATAGCGAATAAGTTCTTAAAACGCTGCCGAGTGAACTTTTACTTCAAAGCAACTTCTGAAAGGAGGGCTGTTTGCTGCCGACTTTGATGCTCCGGCTGTGGGACGTGTGTCTTTAGATTGGGGTTACGAGTCAGAGGAGGATTAGAGGTCAAAAAAAAAACACTTTTGATACAATGTCACAAATGAAGGCTGCTCTGTTTTCTGAAGCCTTTGTGTTGTGTGAGAGCCCATAGACCGCCCACTGGAGAGAGAAACTTAACCGTTCCAGATCCGCTTCTGTCAAACATTCTTTTAGTCTTTACAAGACGAGATATTTGGGGGGGGAAAAAAGCACTTCCATTCATTTAAATAAATTATTGCAAAACGTGTTAACAAAGACTTTTTAATGACCTTTCGGTCTTTGTATAGACGGGTATATAAATAAAATCCTTTGTTATTGAAAAAGAATACACCAATGAAAACTGGAAGTGGTGAAAGAGGTTTGTATGTTTGTGTTGGCAGTCTAAAAATTGCTGGGTTGTTTTAACCCAACTTTGGGTCAAATATGGACAAACCCAGCCATTGGGCTAATTTTTTAAATTACATTTTTAACCCAACATTTGGGTTTGTCCATATTTGACCCCAAGTTGGGTTAAAACAACCCAGCATTTTTAGAGTATGTTGGTGTGTGTGTGTGTATGTACACGTATACATACACTCTAAAAAATGCTGGGTTGTTTTTTTTACCCAAATTTGTGTCAAATATGGACAAACCCAAGCGTTAGGTTAAAAATGTAATTTAAAATTGTAACTGTTATGTTCTGACTTTTGCATTTAGTTTGTTACTTTCTCCCCCTAGTGGTCATCTGGTAGTAATTCATTGTGTACAACTCTTACATTGCTATCATTGGTTGATTTTATCACATGATGCAGTTTGATCAGGAAACATTAGTAGTTATTTTCCATGCGGTCGGCTCCAGTCTCCTTATCCTGTTCTCACTCTGTTTGTGCCTTGAGAAAGCTTCGCTTGTAAGTTGGATTTGAATTTATACTTAATTATTCTTTAATACACAAGTGTCATATAAGATGTTCTGTGATGTTGAATATTTATTTGTTAACATGTACAACTGCTATCGTGTAGCCTTTCAGCTAAAAGGTAGCTAATAGTTTGTTAGTTTAGCTGTTGAACTGCACATACTATGTTTACAGTTATAAGCATTCCAGCTGAATGTAAAATATAAATATATATGTTTCAGTTTTGTAGCTTAAAGGTATATTATTTTATGTCTGTTAATGTATGATGTGTTTGAATAGCATTCAGTGATTGGTGCTATCTTTTTGTATCATTTCAGTTTTACAAAATTCCTTCATGAGAATTACGACAACAGTAAAGAGCCTTGAACTTTACTCCAGCTTCTGACTTTCTCTTGAAGCCTGTTAGCTATCTGTCGATTTGTGTACAGTCACACACACTGAGGACAGAATAGTAACCCAACTTTCAACTTCACTTTCAACTGTAATTTTCTTAATTACATTTTTAACCCAACATTTGGGTTTGTCCATATTTGACCCAACTTTGGGTCAAATATGGACAAACTCAGCCATTGGGTTCAATTTTTTATTACATTTTTAACCCAACGTTAGGGTTTGTCCATATTTGACCCAAAGTTGGGTTAAAACAACCCAGCATTTTTTAGAGCGTTATAAAATAAATAATATTTTATAATAATACATTTATAATGCATTCTATATGTATACCGTGATGTGTATACACACTGTATGCTATTACACTCCAACGCTGGGTTGTTTCAACCCAAATTTGGGTCAAATATGGACAAACCCAAACGTTGGGTTAAAAATGTAATTTAAAATTGTAACCCAACTTTCACTTTCAACTGTGATTTTCTTAATTACATTTTTAACCCAACATTTGGGTTTGTCCATATTTGACCCAAATTTGGGTTGAAACAACCCAGCGTTGATTGGAGTGTAATAGCATACATGTATATATGAAGAGTTCAGATGCAAAAGCCTCTAAATGCCATTTGAAATTTTCTTCTAGAATGATCATTTTTATCAAGCTTGTATATTTAAGTTCAGTGATTTCACTTAAATGGCAATGAAGATGACCTAGTAATTGCCATTTAAGTGAAATTACTGAACTTAAATATACAAGTTTGATAAAAATGATCATTTTAGAAGAAAATTTCAAATGGCATTTAGAGGCTTTTGCATCTGAACTCTTCATATAGTGTGTATACACATCACGGTTTATATATAGAATGCATTATTAATGCATTATTATAAAATATTATTTATTACTCTAAAAATTGCTGGGTTATTTTAACCCAACTTTGGGTCAAATATGGACAAACTCAGCCATCAGGTTCAATTTTTTTATTACATTTTTAACCCAACGATAGGGTTAAAAATGTAGGTCCATATTTGACCCAAAGTTGGGTTAAAACAACCCAGCATTTTTAGAGTGTGTTGGTGTGTCTGTGTGTATATACATTTTACAAATTTGGGTAAAATATGGACAAACCCAAATGTTGGGTTAAAAATGTAATTAAGAAAATTACAGTTGAAAGTTGGGCTAAAATGTCAAATTAAACAACCCAGCAAATTTTAGAGTGTATATTTTATATACTGTATATGTGTGTCCTGTAAATTCTATAAACTGTATATATATATATATATATATAATAAATTTAGGTATTAATATGTATTTTTGAGTGTGTATATCTGTATGCACACACATACATATACAGCATGTATATATGAAGAGTTCAGATGCAAAAGCCTCTAAATGCCATTTGAAATTTTCTTCTTTAATGATGATTTTTATCAAGCTTGTATATTTAAGTTCAGTGATTTCACTTAAATGGCAATGATAATATATTAATTGTTATTTAAGTGAAATTACTGAACTTAAATATATAAGTTTGATAAAAATCATAATTTCAAATGAAAAAAAGAAAATTTCAAATGGTATTTAGAGGCTTTTGCATCTGAACTCTTCATATATTATTATTTATATTATATTTATTACGGTGTTATATCATTTCACGAACAAATTGTGACTGGTTGGTTTCCGCCTCAGTCAGTCGGTCTCTCTCCTCCAGTGTTTGTGGTCATGATAAACTGCGATTTGGACCACATATAAAAGTCTGACAACGCAAGCAAGAACACCGTCTGTAGGATCACGGTGTGAACACTTCCTCTCAAAATAACTGGGTGAAGAAGACTTCACTCATATCTGTAACATCTTGATGATTGACGTCTCCCGTGCCTCAAAACCCACAGGCGATGAACCACTTTCAGGAAAGCTTTCAATTAGGAAGGAGGTTTATCCGAGGAAACAGTGAATGCAATTCTGACCTGCAGGCAACACGCCACATTTAGCGAAGCAAGAGACCTCGAATTATCCATCAGCGCAAAGCCAAACAAACAGGTACAGAGATACACTACACACACACACACACACACACACACACACACTCAGTCTACATGCAATCATTCCTGTATAACAAAAGACACGTGTGTGTTAAAACAACATTTTTCCTTATATCAGCATGAGTAAGCTTTATGATGAGCTGTAGCTTTAACGATAGCAGCACATGGTCTTACTGCGGTTAAAAATAATTGCACAAATAGTCATGCCATTTTTAAAACTCACATAAATATTTTTTTTTTAAATAATCACAAGCACAATGAAATGTGCTATCATAGTTACCCTAAAAGTTAAACCCTTGTTGACACTTGTACATTTCCTTCTGGGCAATGCGTCAACATGAAACAGCCCAGCAGAGACTTTACAGTCCTCATTAGTGCTAGAGGAGAACGAGTCCCGTTCGCTGACAGGATCGCTCAAATAACCGAAACAATGGACGAAAAATAGCTTGAGCACAAACATCAGCTCAGCTTGAGTTTATTAGCCCCTCTCAAATAGACACAGTCATTAGTGTGTCAGTGTGTGTGACGCGTGTCGTATGAGTGTGGGAGAGTGACAGCGACCCCGAGAGCAGAGCATCTTCCCAGATCTATAAAGAGTGTTTGTGAGAAAACTTCATCCGCTCAGAATCAGATCACACATGAATTATGAAGTTATTTAAAAACTTTTCATATTTTTCTACAGGAGATCTGTTACAGTAAGACCTCTCTTGGTTTTCTCATGCTACATTTTTTAAGCATATATATTTTTTTTAATGTGAAATAAACATCTCTACGAATTCAGAATTGAATTGATAGTGCATTTTAAATGACAATTCAATTCTTGAAATCCATTTCAATTCGAATATAGTAAACCGAACGCAGATTTGTAATTAGAATTGGAATGTAAGGGAGTAGAAATACAATTTTATGAAATGCAAAAAAATCCATTAACTAATTTAATTTGAAAAAGTCAAAGATAGATAGATAGAGATATACTGTAGATAGATAGATAGATAGAGAGAGAGAGAGAGAGAGAGAGAGAGAGAGAGACATAGATAAATACTGTAGAGAGATGGATGGATGGATAGATAGATAAATGGATAGATAGATGGATAGATAGATAGATAGATAGATAGATAGATAGATAGATAGATAGATAGATAGATAGATAGATAGATAGATAGATAGATAGATAGATAGATAGATAGATAGATAGATGGATGGATGGATGGATGGATGGATGGATGGATGGATGGATGGATGGATGGATGGATGGATGGATGGATGGATGGATGGATGGATGGATGGATAGATAGATAGATAGATAGATAGATAGATAGATAGATAGATAGATGGATAGATAGATGGATAGATAGATGGATAGAAAGATAGATAATGGATGGATGGATGGATGGATGGATGGATGGATGGATGGATGGATGGATGGATGGATGGATGGATGGATGGATGGATGGATGGATGGATGGATGGATAGATAGATAGATAGATAGATAGATAGATAGATAGATAGATAGATAGATAGATAGATAGATAGATAGATAGATAGGGCTGCACAGCTGGGACGTGTCGCTAGACGTCATACACGCACGCACGCGCACACACACACACACGCACACACACGCACACGCACACACACACACACACACACACACAAACACACACACACACACACGCTGATCTCAGGGCTTCTTAAGACGCTGTTAATTGGGAGAGGGTTCCTAGAAAGCTCAGACTCCCAGTGTACGACTGAACTAGAAGAGACACCTTAATTAAAGCGGAGAACAGCACGAGCGGACCCCTGGGGGAGTGTGTGTGTGTGTGTGTGTGTGTGTGTGTGTGTGTGTGTGTGTGTGTGTGTGTGTGTGTGTGAGACGGCTCAGGGAACACTGGGGGAAAAGCCCAGTGTGATCATCGTAATTGTGTTGGGGGAACAAAACGAGCAGGGCATGACGTGCGGGACGGGAGCGAGCGCTGTGGGCTTCAGTGATGAGAGGTGATGCAGCGGGGCTGTTAGTGTCGAGGGTGAGTGTGTGTGTGTGTGTGTGTGTGTGATGGAGACACGTCTGTGAAGACACCCAGCACTGCGGTTGGTAATTGGTTGGAGACAAAATAAGCTTGGATTTATTCAACTCTGCAGAAGCTCAGTCCTTTCTCAGAGGACGTTTCTCTGGCCGACAAATGATCAACATGATCAAAACTTTGATGAAGAACCTGTTCTCACAAAACTAAACTAGACTAAACTAGAAGAGAATAGAATTTAAATAAAATAAATGGAAAAAAATGGGGGGGGGGAACCATCTAGGCCTATATATACTAGAAATAATTAACACATGTGAGATTAATGGGGTCTTTTTCCACAGGACAAAAAAAAATAAAAAATAAAAATTAAATTAAATTAAATTAAAACTAAATGAAATTAAATACAACGGGAAAAAAATATATAGGCCTTTATATATGAAATAATTAACACATGTGAGATTAATGGAATAGTTTTTCCACAGGACTAAAATAAAATAAAATAAAATAAAACAAAACAAAATAAAATAAAATAAAATAAAATAAAATAAAATTGAATTGAATTAAATTAAATAAAATTAAAAAAGAAGAAAAAATGGGAAAAAATATACAGGCCTATATATAGGAAATAATTTAAAAAAATGAATGAATGAAAAATAAAAAAATCTGAAACAAATGTTTCAGTTGCAATTTAGAAAAGGAAAACAACTATAAAGCTAACAATGTAGCTTTTGTTTGTAGACTTGAAAAGAGATGGATGATATTTCTTCTGAAACTGTGAGATTACAGTGCAGCAGAGACGCGAGACTTCAGCAAAAGTCTCCATTTAATCTCACGACTGTCTAGGAGAAGCAACTGAAAAATGAACGAGATCTCACATGCGATTGGTCTCCGCTGCAGGACGAGGTGAAGCAAGCCTTGGGATCTGCTCAGAGCGGCAGGATGAGGGATGGAGAAGCTGCGGGATAGGAGCTTTCAAGAGGAGCGAGAGACAAATAGATTGAATAAAGGGCGGATGATGAGACGGGAAAGAATGATGTTGGACTGTGGAGAGGATGGAGGAGGCAGAGGAGGACAGCAGCAAACAGGAAAACACACGCATACACGGAGAAACACTGACTCATGAGGGATTAGAGAGAGCGCTCAATTAAAGAACTGGGTCATGGAAACAGACGAGGCTTTTTGAAGTGTTGAGTGTGTGTTTCAAAGCTGGTCCTTATGCAAGACTGAAGATCTGTGACCTTCTGGAGGACACGTGCCATCGTGGAGGAATGTCATTAATAATACCCCAATAAACACTAACGGCACTTCTGTCTGTCAATCTACTGGTGGATTTTTAGTGACCATGAAGTCAGTCCATTGTTATTTTAGTTTTATTCATATTTTGAATTAGCTTTTATATTTTCATATATTAGTTTAATTTTTCATTAAGTGATTTTATCATTTTTAAATATTTTGATTTTGATTCAATAAATGTAAGCGCTTTAACTTATTTTAACTTCAGTTTTTCGCCAAGGTAAAGTTTTTAATTTTCATTTAGTTTAGGGTTTTTAACAACGATTTATATTTTATTTTTAGGTTAACAATAATAACCCACTCAGCTCCCCGTTGCTATTGTTAATTAAAAAAAAAAAAAATATATATATATATATATATATATATATATATATATAAATTGAAATAAAGATGAAATAAAATAAAATCTCAATATTAGACAAACTTAAACTTGGCAATTAACTCAAATAAAATAAGTTTAAGTTACTAAAATACAAAAATACTAAAAATACTAAAATGCAGAAAAAAAGCTAATTAGAAACTAAAGCTAATTAAAAATATGAATAAATACGATATAAATAATAATAAAATAAATTGAAATAAAATACAATGAAATAAAATGAAAAAAATAAATATGTGCCTATATATATATATATATATATATATATATGAAATAATTAACACGTGAGATTAATGGGGTCTTTTTTTCACAGGACAAAAATAAAATAAAAAATAAATTAAATTAAAATTAAAATAAACTTCAATAAATTTGAATTAAAATGAAATACAATAAAACTAAATTAAAAATTTAATAAATAATACTATGATAACTGCATTTCAATCAGAATATTTTTCAAAATGAAATATGATATTAAATTATGTTTAAAGTGTTTGCTACTTTATGGTTGTCAAACTTTGTAGAACATGTTCATATTTAATGTGATGAATGACAGTAGTGAACATGAGAGGAACACACTTCATACATCTCAACAAGCACGAAAACAAGACAAAAACATAGCGAAAGTTGATATTAGTTCTGAGAAAATCTTTGGTGATGCTACTTCTAGTTTGATCTTTACATTTAATGCAATGAAATTAAGACGTTTCTAAAAGAACCCAAATGTTTTTGAGGCAACATTGCATCACTTCTAATTCCGAATTACTTGCTTTTGGCACTGAAAGGGTTAAAGCCTGTCTGTGCAAAGCTAAAGTTTCAGAAGGGAATAGTCAAACCCCCCCCGAAGTGAAGCGTTTGCATGAACGTGAGCAGGACTGAGGCTCGATGTCTGCCATTGTTCAAATCTTCTCTCGTCACCTCATGAACTGTCTCATGAAGTATGTAAACATGCAAATCCATCGGGAGGAAGCAGCAGGAGATGCCTTGACACATTAAAGAGTGCCACATTAAAGTTGTGTGTTCGTTTTGCTTAAATTCAAAAAGTGTTTTTCGCTCAAATGTTTGGGGACTACCCTTGATATGTCAATCAAGCTGATTTTGAAGAGCGCTGGGGTGTTGGGACGGGGCGGATGGGGAGAAGGTGGAAGACCAAAAAGGAGCGTGAGGTTTCTGATGTCTCTCGCTCGTTCGCCACCTTCTCCCGAGACACGCCGATCCAGAATTAATGGGTCGGAAAAGAAGAAAGGATGGAAATGGAGAGATTTGCAGGCATTAAAGAGAGAGGGGAAACTCAGAACTTAATTCATTCTTTCAAGACTTTGGACAGAGATAAAGACGAGACAATGTTCAGGGGAGACGTTTCATCAACATTTAAAGGAATAATTCAGCCAAAAAAAACAAACTTCTGTCATCATTTATACTCTGTTTTTCAATGCATTGACACACTTGTAAAAAAATATTTTCATGATGTGTAATCTTTTGTCAAATCAACTTAGATCATTTATGTAGTTCAGATAACATAATATTTTGAGTTTCTGATGATTAAATTGTATTAACTCAATTGTATTAACTAAAATTTGAAGGCAACCAGGTTACTTCTTTTTTTAAGTTAATGCAGATACACTCTTAGAAGAAATGATTCTATTTAGAACCAGAAATGGTTCCATCCCCCGCTTCATATGGAACTCCAAACTGGTTCTATATAGAACCTTTTTTTTTTGTAAAAGGTTCTATTGACCAAATATGAAACCCCAGGGTTCTATAACCCAGAGGAACCCTTTTTAAAGAGTGTATAGAACCTTTTAGGGGTTCCAAATATGTAACGCTGATAGAACCTTTTAAGGTTCTATATAGAACCTTTTCTTAAGAGTGTTGCGATCAGCTAAATAACATTATGCATACGGCTCGTGCACTACATTCAAAGACACACGATGCATTATGTGAGGAACAAACCCTAATTCAAGATATTTAATGATCATTTCAACCCAGGCTCACTGCATGTGGCGACATTTCTAAAAATGATATTATTTTGCTTATTGCACATTTCATGCAGTGAGTGACAATAAAAGCGTGAAATGACAATGAAAGTGAATGTGGCAATATTTTATTATGTTGGTTTTTATGCATCACAGCAGTTCAGAAATGAGATGTCCCTTTAGTGGCGCTAAAAGAGAAACAGCGATGTGTTAACACTCGTTCGCCTTCGACACTAAACCCTAAACCTATACCTGATACTGTTAACGAAAGCAAACAAGAGTTAAAATAACATTTAGTGAAGCAACCAGTTTAGTTTGGGAAGTCTTTGAGCTCTTTTATCGTGTGTTTCACAAGACTGCAAATGTATTAGTTTACAAATCATGTACTATGGAAAAAGCATTTTAAGGTGTAATCATCACTCTCTGTGTGAAAAGGAAAACAAGCTGTTGGGGTTTTTGCTGGTGTTCATCTCCGCTGGAGACTGCAGGGAATTGTATGTTTTTGCAAGGTTCGTTTTTTCCAATGAGGCACATTTGAACTGTGCTCAGATTTGCAAAGATCTTTTATCATTTCTAATCGCATTTAATCTCACTGCTGTCTAGGACAAACAATTGAGATATATACACTCACCTAAAGGATTAGAAAAAACACATGTTCAATGTCTCATTAATGCAATTATCTAATCAACCAATCACATGGCAGTTGCTTCAATGCATTTAGGGGTCAAGACAATCTCCTGAACTCCAAACTGAATGTCAGAATGGGAAAGAAAGGGGATTTAAGCGATTTTGAGCGTGGCATGTGAGTATTTCACAATCTGCTCAGTTACTGGGATTTTCACGCACAACCATTTCTAGGGTTTACAAAGAATGGAGTGAAAAGGAAAAAACATCCAGTATGCGGCAGTCCTGTGGGCCAAAATGCCTTGTTGATGCGAGAGGTCAGAGGTCGACTGATTCAAGCTGATAGAAGAGCGACTTTGACTGAAATAACCACTCGTTACAACCGAGGTATGCAGTGAAGACACAACACACACAACCTTGAGGCGGATGGGCTACAACAGCAGAAGACCCCACCGGGTACCACTCATCTCCACTACAAATAGGAAAAAGAGGCGACAATTTGCAAGAGCTCACCAAAATTGGACAGTTGAAGACTGGAAAAATGTCGCCTGGTCTGATGAGTCTCGATTTCCGTTGAGACATTCAGATGGTTTGGTGTAAACAGAATGAGAACATGGATCCATCATGCCTTGTTCCCACTGTGCAGGCTGGTGGTGGTGGTGTAATGGTGTATTGGTTATAGGGTTGGGTATCGTTTGAATTCGAACGATTCTGATTCCGATTCCGATTCCTTGTTTCGATTCCGGTTCCTAACGATTCTCGATTCCGATTCTTCTAAGAGGCAGGGTCAAAAAAGTTTAGCTAACCTTGCTAACCAACGGCCTTTCTGAAGGAAATAATCCTTCTGTAAAAATACTCCTTTTGTCACAAATTTTGCATTTTGCCGAGATTTCGTTATTTTTAGAAAAGTGAAGCCACACTTTGGACCGCTGACGTAAGCTACTCATGTTCGACTCGCGCGGTTATGCCAACACTTCCGGTAGACGCTTCTTCGTTGGTGTTGTTCAGCGGTTTCTTCTTCCGCTCGGCGGACTGTGAATATCGAAACTAGGAATCGAAATTAACTTTTGAACGATTCCGGGAAAAACGAAAAGTTAGTCTCGGTTCCAATCGATACTCGATTCTCGATACCCAACCCTAACTGGTTAACAAAGACATCTCAAAAAATGTCATATTTGCATTCAAAATATCATTATTCAGCGAAAGACACTTAATGAAAGTTTTTATAAACATGCATAAACCCTACTTCATATTCAAGACATATGTCATGTCATGGTTATGAAGGTGTCATGTCAGTCTTATGCACACCCCTACCCCTTCAAGTAAAGTAATGTTACAGAACTATTATTGATATAGCATAATTTGCATGCTTCCCGTCACTTATTATAGCGTACAGTACATGCACGTCTCGTTGCTGCTTGTCCTGAATATCATCCACCGCAGACAAACGCAAGTGTCTCTCTGTACATGTACATGTAGAGTTCTGCTGTTTAACCCCAAATGACAAATCCTTCATTAATTCTGTGTCTTCATGGCGAGTCGTTAACTAACTGCATTCACATCGTGCCGCAAACGCAGAACAAGCCTTGCGTTCTCTCTCTCTCGTTGAGCTCTATAAAGCTTCATAGGGCCAAGGGAAGTTTTCACAGGATTGTAGCCGAAATGCAACGCACATTGTTGTTCATTTGCATTTTTTAAATCATAATAGTAATTTATTTGTAATAAATACTTTAAGTGGGCTATTTAAAAAGTGTTAGGCCTGTTTATATGTTAAATTATGTTTTCTAAAATACACGCGGAGAGTGTGACTTCAAATTGTGTATCGTCCGCAGAAAGGTAGAGCAAGTACAGTGGTGTGAATAAGTTTTGGCACCCATGCTAAAGTTGCCTAAAAAGAGGAATAAAAAATCATCTTTTGGATGTTGATCTTAATGCCTTAATTAGAAAAATGAGGAAAACTCCAACCTTTAAGGACACCAATTTTCTTTGTGAATGAATCTGCCTGACTCTATGGGAATTTAACATAGGGGTGTCCTGACTTATGCACCCTGTATTTTAAGGAAAAACATTTATTTATTTATGACACATGATTCATTCACAAAGAAAATTGGTGTCCTTAAAGGTTGGAGTTTTCCTCATTTTTCTAATTAAGGCATTAAGATCAATATCCAAAAGATGATTTTTTATGCCTCTTTTTAGGCAACTTTAGCATGGGGGCAAACACTTATTCACACCACTGTATTGTATATGACAGTGTAGACAGCCCAATAACCCTTTTATTGACTACGGGTCTACGGGACATGAACCCAATTTATGTCCCGTAGACCCGTAGTAGTATCAATAATGTCAAAACTACGATGTGCAGTCAAGTTTGTGCGAGTGTTCTTTTTCAGTTCTCAGTTTTGACGAGTTTTATATTTGATATTGTTTTTATTCAATAAAGAACTAAAAAAAATGAGATGGGAGGACAAATTATCTGTCCCCAAGAAACATTGCATTTGCTTGCAAAACTTTTGAAGTCTTCAAAAAAACGCAACGCATCTATTTATTTCATCACCATGTCCCTCTAGGGACTCCGTAGTTATGAAACTCTAGAGGGGACACTTGTGAATTTACTGTGGTCTTATTCTGAGAAAAAGAAACATTTTAAAAGCAGGAGACGAATCAAATGAGATATTAAAGTCCCCCCCCCCCCCCCCCTCTCTCGTACAGCTGTCTCTGTGGCAGGGATGAAGATCAACAGGAGCCTGTGTTTGTGTTTGTGAACCTTTGCCCTACGCGTAGCCTGAGGGCCAGGAGATATTTACATGAGGAGTTAATGATGTCGTACCTGTACAAACACAGGAGGAGGAGCGTGCTCGTCCACACCTCCCTCATTATCCCCACCGCCCCCCCGAGACGAGCTCACTTCCTGTCAGATTCAACTTTTCAATTCCAGAACACTGGAGCTTGTTGCCATGGCAGCAGCCAGAGTGGGGAGGGGGGGAAATCTGCCGCATTGCTGGACTTGGCATGAGCGTGGTGTGTGTGTGTAAGTGTGGTTGCATGTTTACGAATGCATCAAACATGTGGTCTCAATACATATTAGCAATAATTGGACCGCTCTTATACAAACGCTTTGCATTCAGAAACTCACCACATCATCACACACACTGCATGTCAAACTGAAGGTATCGTCACAACCCATTTACTTCCGCAATCGGATGTGTACACTACAAACACTGAATATTCAATGAGAGGAAAATGTATGGTGGGACTTGATTTTTTTTTCATATGCAATGGCGAAATTCAGAAAATATTCATTCAGAACACAAAATATGTAAATATAAATATAAATGTATGATTATTTGTTATTATTATATTTATTATTATATCATCTATTAAATATAAAAATATAAACATTTTATAGAAAAAATGTTTGAATAAAACTGCATGAATAAAAAAGAAGTAATTTAAAATATAAAAACCACAATTTTTTATTTAAAAATATTTTTTAACAAAGATTCAGTTAAAAATATCATTTTAGAAAATATAAAATGCAAAAGTATTCTGCAAGAAATGCTTAGTACAAGATAAAATTCAAAAATATTTTACATAAAGAATATAAAATAAAATGAATACAATATTTGTAATTAAAAATTAACATTGAACTAAATAATTTTATTTCATTAAAATTAAAATATTAAAAATTAATAAAAACATTTTTAGCACAGTTAAAAAAATCTGATAAATTTTAAATATACATAAAAAAGTTTACATAATTTTTTTTTTTAAATGAACACAATATGAATGTTGAAATGTTATATTATATATACATTTCATTTAAAAATGAAATTATTATAAAATATTATTTAAAAATAATAAATATTATTTAAAAATGTACAAAGTCAATAACTACAAATTTTAAAAACAAAAACTTATTTTATGAATATTTCATTTATCAAAAATACTAAATCAAAATGAATAGTAAACAATTGTAAAATAATTATATATACAGTATATATATATATATATATTTTTCCCCCCAATAATAAAAACCAGAAACACACAAATTAAAAATGCACGTACAATATAATATATATATATATATATATATATAATTATTTTACAATTGTTTACTATTCATTTTGATTTAGTATTTTTGATAAATGAAATATTCATAAAATAAGTTTTTTAAAATTTTTAAAATTTGTAGTTATTCGTGTAGTACATTTTGTTTTGTTTTTTAAATAATATTTTATAATAATTTCATTTTTAAATATGATAGATATATTTATTTTCCCCCAATAATAAAAACCAGAAACACACAAATTAAAAATGCACTACTTACTATATATATATATATATATATATATATATATATATATATATATATACGGCCAGTAAAACGGCCAGTGAAAACAGCAGAGCAAGTAAAAATCTGAACGACTTGTCTAACCTCAGTAAAATCTGTACTGTGCTGCACTATGGAACAATGTGTACTGAAAAATTGCTCATAATAGGACCAGAAGCATGCATTGAAAGTAAATACAGTTAATTTTAAATCAGGTTTACTTTAAAATCCTGGTCTCTCGGGTATGCTGGATTATAGAGGACTATGGTCACCACCACACTGTCATACTCTAGTTCTGAATGGCCAGTTTACCATCTGCTGTGAGGGTGTACAGGCGCAACCAGATGGACAAAGTTTGGCCGGTGGGTTCCCGGTAGACCCGTGCACTGATGATCCGTGCTGTATAAGAACATCAGGACGGGTTAGCGCTGGGATATTCTCATTCAGCTCCGATCCCTGTCTCTATTGATCCCACTATCTCATCAAGCACGATTCCTTGAAGATGCAATTTCCAGCACATCAACACTGGGGTTGCAGCACTTTGTTCCAGACATGCAACGGCACAATTGATCTCAGGCTTTCACCACGGCTGCCAGCACACACTCGTCCTCGTGCGAACGCTCTGATGTGAGGCGAACCGTGAGGCACACGCATAAAGTCATGCCTTCTGGAGGAATCACGGCAGAAAGGGCACGGTGACGTAACGGCCGGGGAGATCTGCATAAACATGATGCAAACCAAATCACACGCTGCAGGGATGAAACACCGTTAATATATTTATAATGTGCTTTTATGCGTATCTGTGGTGTGTTTATTTGCTGCCACTTTGTTGATTGATCATTGACAGTGACAAAAAAAATGTATATCAAAGAAATACTGACATGAAACATTCAAAATATATACTGTAGATGTTGGGCTGCAATCTTGCACAACACAAGCTGGATTATGGCAACACTAATAAATAAATAAATAAATTGCAGTGTACTACAGTATTTATGTTTTATCAATGTATCAAATCGATGATAGTTTTTTTCATGATACCATTCAGCAGTAGGGGGCGTGTCCACTCATGATGGGGAGGAGAGACAGTGAGTGAGCAAATCAGCAGTAGGGGGCGTGTCCACTCATGATGGGGGAGGAGAGAGAGTGAGCCAATCAGCAGTAGGGGGCGTGTCCACTCATGATGGGGGAGGAGAGAGAGTGAGTCAATCAGCAGTAGGGGGCGTGTCCACTCATGATGGGGAGGAGAGAGAGTGAGCCAATCAGCAGTAGGGGGCGTGTCCACTCATGATGGGGGAGGAGAGAGAGTGAGTCAATCAGCAGTAGGGGGCGTGTCCACTCATGATGGGGAGGAGAGAGAGTGAGTCAATCAGCAGTAGGGGGCGTGTCCACTCATGATGGGGAGGAGAGAGAGTGAGTCAATCAGCAGTAGGGGGCGTGTCCACTCATGATGGGGGTGGAGAGAGAGTGAGCCAATCAGCAGTAGGGGGTGTGTCCACTCATGATGGGGTGGAGACAGAGAGAGTGAGCCAATCAGCAGTAGGGGGCGTGTCCACTCATGATGGGGGAGGAGAGACAGTGAGCAAGCCAATCAGCAGACATGATATTGCATTTGTTTTACATACTGTAATCAGTAATCATCCATAATCATCCACCCCTTTAAGTTAAGAAGTTTAAATATCAGTAAAAAAACAAAAAAAGTCAGTCAAACCAATTATCGGTCAGTTTCTAATCGTAATGCAAATGAGCATCCTATCAATATTTACAATTATCACCAGGTGAAATGCAATTATAAGATTTTAACCCATCCAAAAGTGTGGTCCAAAATGTAATGATGTACATATAAAAAAAACATGCGCATCACAGTGTCAAAGTTTCGGGTTACCTTAAATGAATCTAATCATACACCACTACTAGCGACTTGTGAAGTGTTTACAGAACAGAACAGCGATTATAAAAGGCTATAATATTGCCAGAGCTCCTCCCTCCTTCAGTAATCCGTCTGTTTTCCTCTTTGTAATCTTGTAGCAAACACATTACCGATAGGACTAACACCTTCCTCCAACCATTTCAGCTCGGCTTTCTTCTCGCTCCCCCTCGCTTTCTCTTCTTAATTACCGAGGCAATCATATTTACAGATTCCCCTCAGCCTGTTTATCCTTCCCACTGATGTCTGAATGTTCAAATTGTGATGATTTATTTGTCTTCTTTTTTCTCCTTAAATGAAAATAATAAACCGCCAGACAGAATTCGTCCGGAATTTAATTGAGTAGGTCAGTGGCTTTGGGAAACGTTATTAAACATGAAACAAGCAACACAAAGCCGGTATCTGTGGCACAGCGGAGAGCAGTGGGATTAAAGAGAACGCAAGCTTGTTATGCTCGTCCTTTACTCAATTCCACCCGCCTTCCTTTCTTCTCTTCGCTGGACATCAAAACTGTCCATCATAACCCTTTTTTTAGTCAAGCACTGTGCGTCTGAGTCAACATAACACAGCAAGTTGAGATCTCTCTACTGCGAGGGAGAGAGACATGAGATAAAGACACTTTTTAATGCATAACATAAACTCATGCACTGATTCACATACAAATTAAAGATGTTCCTTAAAGGGGGTTACTTGAAAAAATAAAAATTCTGCCATTAATTACTCACCCCATGTCGACTTTTGTTCATCTTCAGAACACAAATGAACAAAATGAAGATCTATTTGATGAAATCTGAGTCGTTTATTGAGAGTATTCTCTCCTACTGTATAGTATGCTGGTATGGACATTCAAAAAATGACCCATGGGAACAAATTGGGAAAAATCATTGGAAAACAACATGTACCAACTATATCAGGCAGATAAGGTTTGTATGGATACAACCCATCCACTTTCAGTGGAGTTTAAGCCGCTATATAGATAGATAGATAAAGATACCCTCAGGTTAGAACAAATCGAGCAAAATCATTCATTCCCATGGCAATAACCAACCCGAGGTGGCTAATTCGTAACAATTCGTACAACCTCACTACGACGATTTTTGCTAAATCGTACATATTTTACGAGCTGGCCAATTCGTATGAATCCGTGACCCCGGGCCTAAACCTACCCATCACGTGGGTTTAAACAAATCGTACGAATTCGTACGAGTGAGTTTGTATGAATTAGTACAAATTAATCACTGGTACGAAATCGTACGAATTGGTCGTGAGATAGCGTTGCGATAACCCAATCAAATAAGACATGGGGAGGGGTATAACTGGTGAATATACTGTATGTGACATTGTGTATGTAGATAATGTTTGTGTTGTTGATTATGTGTCAATATGCCTGTATTGAACAACAAATTGCGTTTTTTCGTATTCGTGATTCGGCGGCTCTGAATTTTCAAAACTCCATTCAAACTGATCGTACCAATGTGAAAAACACAGGTAATCGAACCCGATTGGATTTTTTTTATGATGGACGAAAGTTTCGGAGGCAGTGTGCAATAACGTGAGGTCGTATTTAGTTTTTTAACGTGCGAAAATTTCGGACGCGAATTTCGGACTCAGTGTGCAATGGCTGTAAGTCTAAGTAAGTTTCTGTCCCTCTATTGATATTTACGCAACTGTGTCACTTTCAAGGACCAGAAAGGTAGTAAAGACATCATTAACGTAATCCATGCGACTCCAGGGGTTTAACCTCAGTGTTATGAAGTGACGCGAATGCTTTGTTTGCACAAAAAAAAAACATAATTTAGCACTTATTTAAAAAGTATTAATCTCCAACGTGCATTCATTCAACGTGCACGTTGGAGATTCATATTTTGTAAATAAGTGCTAAATTATGGGGTTTTTTGCACAATCAAAGCACTCGCATCACTTTATAAAATCGAGGTTAAACCACTGGAGTCACATGGATAACTTTAATGATGTCTTTACTACCTTTCTGGGCCTCGATTACATCAAAAAGATCTTCATTTGTGTTCTGAAGATGAACAGAGGTCTACAGGTTTGGAACGATCTATCCCTATAAAATGATCAGTCATGTAAATATATGAACACACATGCGCTTTCTAACCCATCTTACTGGTTGTCTACAATGTATATACGTCATATACTAATATTTTAAATACTTTTAACCACTGCACATGCAAGCGATATGTACGAGCAAATCTTGCATACCGTCGGGCCTGAGCATATATGTTTACGTCTAGCAAACAAAAATCTTTAGCAGTTGACCAATTACAACACACTGCTCCAGCCGACCAATCAGAGCACAGAGAGCTTTTCAGAAGGAGGGGCTTCATAGAGACAGGAAGTGAACAGAGCGTTACTGACAGACTGGGAAGAGAGGAGCCGCAACAATGGAGGATACGAGGAGAATAATAAACATTCAAGCATGAAAATCTATTCCAAAAACAACATCAAGACTTGAAAAAAAGGGCAAAGGTCCTCTTAAAAAAAGATGTTATTACAAAACATTTAAATTGATTGTTATACTTGCTAGTTGTGCCAGCATAGATAATTATGTATGTAAATATGACTTTTTAGTGAGGTTTTATTGACGGTTGAAATAGAGAATGGATGAATGAATTAATTGATAGTTGATTTGAGTGACTAATTATAACATTTTATATTGTATATTTTGTATCGTAATTCAACTGCAGATGGAAACTACCTTACGCTAAATCTGGTGCAAAGCATCTCTAATTAATGTTTTTTGCACATTGTCCCTGTTGAAATAAATAAATAAATGAAAATGAAATATTAATTGCAATTTGGAAACATAAATATAAAGAAGAAGTCTTCTGATCACCAAGGCTGCATTTATTTGACCGAAAATATAGTAAAACAGTGATCTTGTGATACAAGTCAGTGAACGTCTTCCAGTTTACTCAGTTGTCACAAAATGACTAGTGTTAATGTCAGTGTTTATTTTTATGCACATTCGGTGTTTGACGAGTGATTTGCCATGAAGGAAAAGAAGAGAAACAGACAGCGAACACACAAACACACTCTGATGTTTGACTGCTGTTACCTGACGCGGCCGCCGGTAACTTTAAATGAGACGTTGTAGGATTGAAATAGAAAGTCTGCCAAGGGAATTTATGATGGATTTATGAGCGACTCTCTACCAATCTCACCATGAAGATATCCAATTAAAATGGCCTTTAAAGTGCAGGAGTCTTTGGCGATGAAAGGCAAGCAAGCGCTACCCAATAGAGACGATACTGGCTGTACAAATTAGTAGATGATCCATCTTGATGATAAATAATATAACTGTCAATATGATGAACGACCGAGGTGATGCACACAGCGTCGGGCCTTTTACGTTGAAAATTAAGCATGACGCAGACATAACAAGTCCATCATCCGCAAATATCATCAGTGACAAATTCTATCAGGAAGGGAGAATACATAGACATGCCGGCAGTCGGAAAGCAGTTTGACTGGTTAGTTATAATGTCATTGTGTTTTGCTGTGTTAGATACAGCCTGACCTTTAAATCTGCGCAGTATTATGAACCCAAAGACATGTTCATTGCACACGTTACAGCCATAAGGGAACGACTCAAACCCACGAGTGCATGATGACGAGTAATAATCGTGGCCTAGGCCTACGAGACAAAAGCCCAATCCCATCGTGGCCCGCAGTCAAATCTCCTCGAGACATGTGTGCACTAAAAACAACAATAGAAGATCTATTAAATCCAATACAAATTAACATTAAAGGAGTAGTTCACTTTAAAAAAAATTTGCTGATAATTTTCTCGCCCCCATGTCATCCAAGATGTCCATGTCTTTCTTTCTTCAGTCGAAAAGAAATTAAGGTTTTTGATGAAAACATTCCACGATTTTTTTCCATATAATGGACTTCAATGGGGTCCAAACGGTTCAAGGTCCAAATGACAGTTTCAGTGCAAAATGCAAACAGCTCAAAGGGCTTTAAACAATGCCAATGAATAAGGAATAAGGGTCTTATCAGGCGAAACGATTGCTCATTTTTTAAAAAAAAATAAATAAAGTTTAAGTTTTATAAGCTCAAATGATGCACGTTCGTGACTCTCCTATTCAAACTCGTTCATCAAAATGAACGAATCTTTTCCCGAGTCAACTCGTTCATTTCGTTCGTTGAATGAAACAAATGACACGAAAAAAGATTCGTTCATTTTGATAAACGAGTTCGAACAGGAGAGTCACCAACACGCATCACAGAACAGAGCAAGGCGAGCATTTGTGCTTATAAAACTTAAACTTTTATTTATTTTTTAAATGAGCGCTCGTTTCACTAGATAAGACCCTTATTCATCGTCTGAAATCGTTTAAAGCCCACTGAAACTCTCATTTGGACCTTGAACCGTTTGGTTCCCACTGACGAACGCAAAATAAGGACAAAACGTGCATTAAGGAAGTAAAAGGTAATTTCTAATACTTTCATTTTCTTAAAATTCCTCATTTTCTCAAAGCAAAATATAATTTCTTAGTATTTCCTTAGGATTTTTGAAGGGAGAAATATGGCCTGTCACATTCTTGACAGGTTTTGAGACATTCACCCAATTACCATTCAACCCACTTGTATTATCTTCTCCACTCTGTACCTGTTCGCAGGACGAGTGTAACACTTCTGTTCGTTCTGTCCTCTACTGGCCTTCCTTCATTTTAATCAGTGAGAGACTGGGATCGGCCGCCTGTCTTAGGTAATCAACATCAGAGGCCATGAACTGCTGCTAATTGAATGCTATCCTCATTGTCATGCATGGATGCATACTCTCCTCCTCTCTGCTCTTGTCTTTCCACCTTTTCCAGCTCTCTTCCCCTAATACCAGTCCTCTAGTGGCCCTCAATTGCCTGTTCTCCCACAGATGTAGGAAGAAAACAGGCCTTGTTTGAAGTACAGACGAGGGGGAGGGAGGGTTGTGAAATACAGGCCGGCGTTGTAGTGCTCATCGAAGCGAATCTTTTGAATCATTCCAACTGAGAGTTCAGAGACTCTTTCTGTCAGGTTCATGCAACAGATTCGACTAAAAGTAACAAAACAAGTATCGGTTCCATGCCTTTATATAGATATGAAAATTCAGCTTTGATCACAGGAATAAATTACATTTTTTAAATTACATACACAACAGTTATTTTAAATATTTATTTTAACTTTTTTTTTAACTTTGTTTAACTCATCACAGCAAATCTTTTGAATCATTCCAACTGAACCATTTGGAACAGTTCATTCACTGATTCGTTCAGAGACTCTTTCTGTCAATTACAACATTATATCAGTTGGTGGCGACAAATTGTTTTTATTTTTATATAATAGTTTTATTAATTGTTTGGTTTTTATTTGTATTTTTAAAGAAGTCTGATTTCTGAAGGATCATGTGACACTGAAGACTGGAGTAATGATGCTGACAATTCAGCTTTGATCACATAAATAAATTACATTTTACTATATATTCAGATAGAAAATGGTTATTTTAAATTGTAATAATATCTCACAAACAATATTACTGTTTTTTTAATTAAATAAATGCAACCTTGATGAGCAGAAAATACTTATTTTAACTTTTTTAACTTATTTTAACTCATCACAGTGAATCTTTTGAATCATTCCAACTGAACCATTTGGAACAGTTCATTCACTGATTCGTTCGGAGACTCTTTATGTCAATTACAACATTATACCAGTTGGTGGCGACAAACAAGTGTTTTTGAATCACCATAAGTGAGTCATTGAATGGTTCATGCAACAGATTCCACTAAAAGTAACAAAACAAGTATCGGTTCCATGCCTTTATATAGATATGAATATTTATTCACAATAATATATTTAAACATATATGTATGTAGTACACTGCCGTTCAAAAGTTTGTATTTTAAAAGAAGTCTGATTTCTGAAGGATCATGTGACACTGAAAACTGGAATAATGATGCTGAAAATTCAGTTTTGATCACATGAATAAATTACATTTTACAATATTTTCACATAGAATTTCTTTTTTTTGGAAGAATTATTTTTATTTTAATTAAATTTTTTTTATTAAATAAATGCAACCTTGATTAGCAGAAAATACTAATTTTAAAAACATAAAAAACCTTATATGTGCAGTGTATATACACTTACGCATATATAAAATAAATTAGGGCTGTCAAACGATTAATCGTGATTAATTGCATCCAAAATAAAAGTTTGTGTTTACATAATATGTGTGGGTGCACTGTGTATAATTATTTTGTACATATATAAATACACACACATGCATGTATGTATATTTAAGAAAAAATATTATTTATATATAAAATATTTAATATAAATTATATATAAATCTATATACTCACAAAGACTCACGAAGCATTTATAAGCACCAATAAAAAGCTCATAGGGCATAAATGTGAACAAGAATGATTCACTCGAAAGATTCATTTAAAAACGCAAGACTCACTCAAAACAGCAGTGAGAGAGAGAGAGAGAGAGTGACGAGAAAGGCATTAGACAAGGCCAGGCGAGTAAACAGTTGTACGAGTCTGTTACTCTTATAATTCCTTAACAAGTTTGCCTCATCTTTGGCCTGAGGTCACAGTTAAACCGCACTGAACTGTGACTACACTTATTTGCCCTTTCACAAACAGATGTTAGAAATGATCAGCTGTGCTATGGGATCACAAGAAAGGTCAGCGGAGATAAACAGGGCGCCGTGGCGAGGCGAGGAAGGTTAACGTGACACGAGACAACAGAAAGAGAAATAATTGAGAATGCATGACAATTGCTGCCCTGGTTGCAGTGAAAAACGGCATCAGAATGAATAATGCAAAACACCGAGAGTGACATACATAGCCTCCACTTGCATCCACTTACTGGAGACCATTTATCATTTATAGGGCGGCACATGCTTCTAATTAATTCCTGAGCCGTGCCCAACTAATGGGAACACCGAACTCGTCCCTCTGAAAATTACACCTCTGACCCCTGCATTACAAGGTCAGATTCTCAGGGGACCTTCACACTTTGTATTAAAAGTAGTGGAGACACAGGCACCAAAATCATAAATATTAATTAGTCTAATCTCAAGTATTTTAATCGTTTTGATAAACATATTAGACAATGTGATGGGCTCTTGGGCTGACATGAGGTTTGCACTAGATTATATATATGAGTCAGAATTTGGCGTAAACAGAATGAGAACATGGATCCATCATGCCTTGTTCCCACTGTGCAGGCTGGTGGTGGTGGTGTAATGGTGTGGGGGATGTTTTCTTGGCACACTTTAGGCCCATTAGTGCCAATTGGGCATCGTTTAAATGCCCCAGCCTACCTGAGCATTGTTTCTGACCATTTGGCCACCATGTCCCCGTCCTCTGATGGCTAATCCAGCAGGATAGTGCACCATGTCACAACGCTCGAATCATTTCAAATTGGTTTCTTGAACATGTCAATGAGTTGACTGTACCAATATGGCCGCCACAGTCACCAGATCTCAACCCAATAGAGCATCTTTGGGATGTGGTGGAACGGGAGCTGGATGTGCATCCCACAAATCTCCATCAACTGCAAGACGCTTTCCTATCAATATGGGCCAACATTTATAAAGAATGCTTTCAGCACCTTGTTGAATCAATGCCACGTCAGTTCTGAAGGCGAAAGGGGGTCAAACACAGTATTAGTATGGAGTTCCTAATAATTGAATATCATTTATATATATTTTTTATTTTATGTTTAATTTTAATCCTGTTAATCAGATTTGCACTTTATTATTAGGTCATTTCCAAATCTAAACACTTTAGTAATAGCATTATAAAATAAAAAATAAAATAAAAAATAAATTTGGCCTCTTTAGCCAAAATGTTGGATTTTTGCTTTCAAGAGTTTACACTGAAATTTGCATTTGCAACAACTCATGCAAGAATGGTTTATGCAAGAACAATTTAAACCAAAATGTATTCAGCTCAATTTTCAAGGACAAGACCAAAGAGCGGCGGTTTCTCAACATAAGACAAAGTTCACAGTCATTTGAGGTCGCAGTCGTTCTTTTTGACCAATTCGAGTGCTGAATGAACTTTCCAAAAATATCCTTTGATAACTTCTTCATCCCTACATCTGCCGCCGTGTCAGAAATGACCTTTTGCTGTAGTGGTAACATTTTCATTTTTCAATACGAGAGATTCGGGATTTGACAACCGCAACGATGACTCAGTAAAACATTAAAAAGAACAAATTCAGTGCCAGATCGCCTCTCATCAGCACATGCTAATGAAGCTCCTCAAGCGGCCCCGGCCATTAGAGGTGCATTAGCAGGTGCGGACTACACGAGCTCGAGGGGCTCGGACATCCGATTTTAGACTTAAAGCCACAAAAAAGTATTTCAATAGCATGACAAAAATTAACATGAACTTGAGAATGTCTTCAGCGCCAACAAAAAGCATCTTGTGCTTCGATATTCATTTTACCTCACACTCTTATAGTTCTATAGTTCTATATAGAACCTTAAAAGGTTCTATCAGCGCTACGTATTTGGAACCCCTAAAAGGTTCTATACACTCTTAAAAAGGGTTCCTCTGGGTTCTATATAGAACCCTGGGGTTCCATACTTGGCCAATAGAACCTTTTACCAGAAAAAATGGTTCTATATAGAACCATGTTGGCGTTCCATATATGAAGGCGGGGGATGGAACCATTTCTGGTTCTAAATAGAACCATTTCTTCTAAGAGTGCATACTGTTGTTTTTTTCGCATAGTTCAAAATGCTAAAACTTTCAGTATAAATCACAGTATAAATTTTAATTGAATGTGAAAATCAAATCTGTGTAGTCTCAAACTTTTGGACCCCACTGAAAAAACTTTAACACTTTACAATAAGGGTCCACTCATTCACATTAGTCAACATAAACTAACAATGAAAAATTATTCTCTTATTTAAATGTTAATTTCTAATACATTCAAATTAAAAGATGTGTCTGTTAATATTATTTAATTGATTTGAGCTAACAAGACAAACCTTAAAATCCCGCTGTGATGAAAATCCAGTTTTTAATATTGTTTATATGTCTATGTGGTGTTTTTAATATGCTTTATGACAAACCATGTGTAAATTCATAAGTCCACAGCATTGCTTAGTTCCTTAAAACTGCAGTGAACCAAAGACACGGTTTGAAATTGCTGACGTCACAAACAACCTTGTAGCCAATCAGATCAACTTGTGATCGTCAACGAGCGAATCTCGGAGTGAGTGAGGGGAGGCGGGGCTCATTTGCATATACATAGAACAAGCTATTTTAAGGCATGAAGAATTTTTTTTTCAAGGAAGAAAAATTAAATATGTCATTTTGGGGATCAAAGATAAACTACTAAACTACAGGGGGACTTTAAAGGTAGGATTTAGAAAGGCTAAAAGATCATGAAAGCCACACCTCCTTCAAAACACATGATCTCGCAGAACCAGAACACGAGTCAAGTGTCACGAAGGAGTCACGAGAGATGGCGTTAAAGTACCTCATGTCTCAAAGCACATAACATTACAAACATTATGAACGTAAACAACGCAGAGCTCTGATTTGTAAGGCCGGATTCACATATAGCGCCTAAAAACGTGTAGAAAACGTTGGGCGCACAACATTCTCCTTTTTACAAAGTTGTGGCGTTCGGGTTGGTTCTTGTCACGTGACCTATGTGCGCTTATGGTGCGCTTGAGGCATTCTGAAAAGTTGAGATGTTTTTATGTTGATGCGGCGGAAAAAACGAGCTTTTCCATTATGAGCGCACATACCGCGCGCCTACATTTGAAATAACGAACTTGAGCGCGCAAAAGACGCGATATGTGAACAGGCCCTATTGCAGGTTCATTTCGGCGTTGAGAGTGTCGACATAGACATCGACAGTGACGATAGTGATCGAAAGTTGATAGTGTTGACAAAAATCCTGAGTTGAACGTCACAGCCCGCCATATCTTAATACCAGTAATTACGGCATGAACGCAGCATAAGCTAATTGTTTTGGTTCAGGTGAAACTGTAAAATGCGACTGTTTATTTTTCGTCCAACTGGACGAAATTTTAGCTCCCAAGACTTCCACAAAAAATGTATCCGCAGAAGTATATGTTTTAATAATTAGACCACTTCTATTATTGATTGCTTATTGAGTTTCCACCTATGTTGAAAAACATCGCCGAACAGAATGATTGAAAAACGACTTTAAAAGACCCTGAAAGACATCCCACGCTGTGCATTAAACATGCCACCGTAAATAACACCCATTCTTGAGACACAACAAACATGGACACGAGACGCTGAGACAACGGGCCTCTGCTTCTAAGAGGACACCGCTGCCAAAATTGATTATTTTCTCCTCTTTCTTTGTCATTTTCTCCATGGTGCTCCACAAAACTGGAATCATTGTCCGGCCCCCCTATGCCCTTCTCAAACGCCCCCCCGTGTGGCATCTGGAGCTCAGTGAACCGTCAGGAGAACCCGTGATCACCTCCTGCTCCAACACACAGCTGCTCAAGAGAGACCAAGTGGACCAGAAAGATGCAGCGGCCTTGTCCTTTATGGCTCATAAATTGTCTTTCAGAGCGTCAGCGTTGAGCTATTGATCTGAGAAAGACAAACACACCCCTCCATTCGCTCCCTTCGATGATGTGCCGGATCCACAGGAGAGAGAATGCGGAGGAATGTATGCTGAAATGTGGAGGAAAAGTCCCTTCAGTGGTTAGTTGTCATTTTTGTGCTGAATTTTCAGCCAATTCAACTTTGAAGTGTAAAAGTCACAGGGATTAGACATCACTCTTTACAGGTTATATAGTCTATGTAGACACAAAGTGAAATGAGAAATATTAAAGTAGCCTATATGGTTGACGTTTGAACGATTAGCTCTGTTCACATCTTATGGGCAGTGCTTCACGCTCAAAAGGAAGAATGACGGGGCAAACTCTGGCAGGGCTTTTCTATATGTGTAATGAGACGCCCGTGGAGTGTCAGTCAGTCGGCTGGAGTAGCGAAGCATCAGTCAGAGGAGCCCGAGCGAATCACCCGAGATGTCAGGCAGGTTAAGTGCAACAGTCCAGTGTATATCTTCCATCAAGAGCCGCAAATCTTCACACATAGACTGATATTAAACTAAAGACTGTGTTCGCCTAAGTAACCAGAGCTGTTTATGACTTGCAGATCTGCCTGCGCTGTTGGGTTCTTGATGATCCGCCCTTTAACTCCCCAGAGGACAGCGCAATAACTTCTCCGGAAAACAGAAGTCAGTGTAGAACTCATCTAACGCGATAGTGCACAGTATTTTAAACGTTTAACCAGCTATTCCCATTACAGTAGTACTCCATCCATCCATCCAATCATCCAATCATGCAGCCAATCATCCTTCCATCCATTCAATCATCCAGCCAATCATCCATCCATCCATCCAATCATCCAGCAAATTATCCATCCATCCATCCAATCCATCCGTCCCATCCATCCATCCATCCCATCCATCCATCAATCATCCATCCAGCCATCCATCCATCCATCCATCCAATCATCCAGCAAATTATCCATCCATCCATCCAATCCATCCATCCGTCCCATCCATCCATCAATCATCCATCCATCAATGATCCATCCAGCCATCCATCCATCCCTTCATCCAATCCATTCATCCATCCAATCCATTCATTCATCCATCCATCCATCCATCTATCCAATCATCCTTCCATCCATTCAATCATCTAGCCAATCATCCATCCATCCATCCATCCATCTAATCATCCATCCATCCAATCCATCAATCCATCCATTCATTCATTCAGCCATCCATCCATCCATCCAATTATTCAGCAAATTATCCATGCATCCATCTAATCCATTCATCCGTCCATCCATCCAGCAAATCATCCATCCATCCATCCAATCATGCAGCAAATCATCCATCCATCCATCAATCATCCATCCATCCATCTATCCAATCATTCAGCAAATCATCCATCAATCCAATCAACCATCCATCCAACCCATTCATCCATCCCATCCATCCATCCACCCAATCCAATCAATCACCCATCCATCCATCCAATCCATCAATCAATCACCCATCCATCCAATCATCCAGCAAAATATCCATCCATCCAATTATCCAGCAAATTATCCATCCATCCATCCATCTATCCATCCAATCCAATCATTCATCCATCCATCCATCCATCCCATCCATCCCATCCGTCCATCCATCCATCCATCCATCCAGCAAATCATCCATCAATCCAATCAACCACCCATCCAATCCATTCATCCATCCCATCCATCCATCCACCCAATCCATCCATCAATCATCCAATCCATTCATCCATTCCATCCATCAATCCATCCATCCACCCAATCCATCCATCAATCATCCATCCATCCATTCATCCAATTTATTCATCCATTCCATCCATCCATCCAATCCATCCATCCCATCCATTCATCCATCCATCCATTTAATCCATCCATCCATCTGTGATTGATGACGCCTCTAGTGTGGACAAACAAATTGCTTGTTGCTGAAATCCAATGGTGTCGCGTCTGGTTAGGACTCGAGTGTTAGTGGATTCCCGTTTGTTTCCTAATGTGTGCATGTCTTTTTGTTTGTTTGCACGTGGTTGGTGTAAGTGGTTCCCAGGGAGAAGTCTTGATTAGATTACGCCGTTAGCCTTCTAAGTAATCTCAAAGAGCCGGCTACTCTGTTATTGGGGAGTGTGTTCATGACCGTATTTAACCTGTGTGTAAATTGCTATCCTGATGATTGGACTGCATTCAATAAGTTGAGGCATCTCTGATGAATCATCCAACGCCCATCTCTAGATACTTCTAATTCAATCCAGGTGTGACCATATCCTCCCAGAGCGACATCCCTCGTCCCGTCTGACTCTTCCACACGTCTTAATTACTAAATTCAACATCTTATTCGTATAATCATTCAAACCAGATGTTTTTTTCTCCATCCAGTCGTAATGAGTTGCTAATTAAACGTTACCCAAAGGATCTCTCCCCTGGTGGACCAAATGAGCCCCGTCAACAATCAGACCAGACCGGCCTTTTTTAAGTGCCAGCAGGACCTCTGAGGCGGGTCTTACCCACAATCCCCGGCGGTAACATGCCATGCTGATTTAATCAGCTGATGTAATCTCAGTTCCCTTCCTGGCTTTGTTCCTTGTTGCTTCTTTTTCCAGCGAGTTACTGACAGGAAAGTGAGAAAGAACGACTGCAGAAACATGTCTGTCTCTCTTCAAAACAAAGGTAAACGGTAACACTTTACAATAAGGTTTGTTAGATAACATTACGTTTATGTTAATGAACTAATAATGAACTGCACATATACAGCATTTTTAAATCTAAAAATGTTAATGTCAACATTTACTAATACTTTATTAAAATCTTGTAGTTAATGCACTGTGAACCATTTTTAACAATTGTTACTTTTCTGGTTGTGTGTGTTTGAAGAAATGGGACTGTTTTATATTTGTATGTATTTTTTTTATTATAATGTATTTAGAAATGCCCAACCAGGGACAGGAGTTGTAAATTAGCATTAGCTATAAACTCTATATGCTGCGCATCAGTTACAGGCTCTGTATTGTGACTATGTTTGACTGTATGGTCCCTGTTAAATAAAAAAAAATAAAAAAAAATAACATGAACTAACAATGAACAGCTGTATTTTTATTAACCAACGTTAACAAAGATGAAAAAATACAGTAAAAAATGGATTGCTCATGGTTAGTTCCTGTAAGTTAAATCATTAACTAATGAACCTTATTATACCGTTTATCTTTATTTTATATCAGTCTTAATTATGAAACTCTAATCTTGATGTCATTTTGGTGCATTTTTATATTTTCGTCATATTTACACTACAGAAATTGTTTTACAGTAATTACTGTACATTACAGGAATGAGAATTGAATTTTAAAAGGGTTGGCTATACTATAAAAAAATGCTGGGTTGTTTAAACCCAAATTTGGGTCAAATATGGACAAACCCAAATGTTGGGTTAAAAATGCAATTAAAACATTTACAGTTGAAAGTGAAAGTTGAAGTTGGGTTATAATTTGAAATTACATTTTTAACCCAACATTTAGGTTTGTCCATATTGTATATATATATATATATATATATATATATACCATATTCACCACAGATTTTCAACATCAGCTCGGAAAGTCCACAGATTCTGTCCAGGCCTAGTGAAATGTGACCAGCCATGTTCTCGACAGCTTTCGTGAGATTCACCCGAGCACAAGGACATGAAGAGAGCAGCTCACTGGCCCAGAAAGGCCAGAGTCCAGACACACTGCACTGGATGTCCTGGTTTAATTAGCCAACTGACGTTTATTAGCATCTACATGGAGATAAAGAGCCATATGGGCCAATTAGGACATTTGTTAACCAGCAGAATTGAAGATGTGATAAAAAAAAAAAGCTTTGTGAATTTACGTTGATTGTTTATATATGTACACACTTTATTAGGTACACCTGATCAGACAGATCCGACCACAACCTGAGAAAGTAGTTACCATGTCTCTTTTCGGGAAAATCGGAGGCAAAGTTTTGGACGAAACCGTACAGCATCTTAAAACATCCACCTGCGCCCGTGACGCACTTCCCACATCTTTTTCCAAAAGTGTGTTAAACAGCTTAGAAGCAGATTTCCTAGAAGTGGTACATGCCTCACTTCGCTCTGGGAGTTTTACAAACTCCCTAAAACTGCAGTCAAGCCCCTCCTGAAAAAGAGCAATCTGGATAAGACCATCTTAAGCAACTATAGACCGATCTCAAGTCTTCCTTTCATAGGCAAGATCATTGAAAAAGTTGTCTTCAATCAGCTGAACAAATCTGGTTTCCGATCGCATCACAGCACAGAGACAGCGCTTATAATGATAATAAACGATATTCGCTTAAATACTGATGCAGGTATTACTCGACCTCAGTGCTGCATTTGACACTGTCGATCACGACATACTTCTTGACAGGCTGGGAAACTGGCTGGGGCTTTCTGGGATAGTCCTAAAATGGGTCAGGTCATACTTAGGAGAGGCTATTATGTGAGTATAGGGGACCATAAGTCTGAGTGGACATACATGACATGCGGAGTCCCACAAGGCTCGATTCTTGGGCCACTCCTGTTCAACGTGTACATGCTCCCAATGAGCCAAATAATGAGAAAAACAAAATTGCTTACCACAGCTATGGGAAGCAAATACGCAGCACCATTGAACTCGTGCTGTTTGTGAAATTTCGTCTCGCAGAACGTTTTAAAACTACCGATTTGATTTTATAATCTGTGTGGATTCATTTACTAAAGCCGTGTGTCCACCTAAGTGTTTTTCCATGTGCCTGGCGTATAATTGTTTTCAATGGGAGCGCCACGTCTTTTAAACGCCATGAGCGTTTTTACTGGTCGCTGGGAGTTGAAAAATGATCAACTTTGGATAAAACGCTGCGCTCATCACAGTCACATTTTATCCCGCCATCCAATCACAGTGGAGGAGGGGCGGGACTAAACCACACTGACCAACTGTCGCAACATTCAAACTGTGCTGCGGATATTCTGCATCATAGCAACGAAACGTCTAAACGTAAAAAAAACGCTGCTTTGCCAAAACGCTCTCAAGCGCCCAAAGCACGGCGTCTTCAGCAGAGCGCCTCGCGATTTCATCTGGCTAAAAACGCTTTGGTGGACACACGGCCTAATACAACCTACATGCTAAAGTGAATCAATGTTTGCAGGTATTTCCCGCATTATAAGTGGGAGAGCTACGGAAATGATGTGTGATGTAGTATTATGTGGGGCATTGTGCAGTACCTAAATGTTTGTAGTTTGTGCTGTGTCATGGTTAGGGTTGGGTATCGTTTGAATTTGAACGATTCTGATTCCGATTCCGATTCCTTGTTTCGATTCCGGTTCCTAACGATTCTCGATTCCGATTCTTCTAAGAGGCAGGGTCAAAAAAGTTTAGCTAACCTTGCTAACCAACGGTCTTTCTGAAGGAAATACTCCTTTTGTCAAAAATTTAGCATTTTGCCGAGATTTCGTTATTTTTAGAAAGTGAAGCCACACTTTGGATCGCCGACGTAAGCTACTCATGTTCGACTCGCGCGGTTATGCCAACACTTCCGGTAGACGCTTCTTCGTTGGTGTTGTTCAACGGTTTCTTCTTCCGCTCGGCGGACTGTGAATATCGAAACTAGGAATCGAAATTTTAACTTTTGAACGATTCCGGGAAAAACGAAAAGTTAGTCCCGATTCCAATCGATACTCGATTCTCGATACCCAACCCTAGTCATGGTGTTGTATAATATGTTGTCATGGAGATTTGCTTGTTGCTTTTTTTTTTTTTTGTATCTAATGACTTGTTTTGCTTGGTTTCTTAGTGTTGCTTGTAATTTGTTTAATCCTGCTATCCGACCCTGTCTTGACTAGGTCTCACTTGTAAAAGAGGTTTTAACCTCAATGTGACTTTCCTAGTTAAATAAAGGTTAAGAGTAAGTGCAATATCCGCGCCGAAATTCGAGCCCTGAATTGGCTACATTCATTGGAACAACATGAAAGTATGGATCATATCAGCGGTTAAGATGGCGGGTGCTTTAATGCTATTTTCTCGGCACACTTTGTGCCTCTTAGTACCAATTGAGCATCGATTAAACGTCACAGTCGACCTGAGTGCTGCTGTTGATCATGTTCATCTCTTTATGAGCATCTCCACACGTGTCAAAGCTCAAATCATCTCAGACTGGTGTCTTCTGGAACTGGGATTCACATTATGGATGAGCAGCTAATATGGTTATGTAGTTCTTGCATCTGCTTAAATCAGACCAGGATTTAGCATTCAGGGATTAGCAAACACACAGAGTGATGATTCAAGTGACATGACTCAGATATAAAACAAAGGACTCGCATATATAACAAACCACTGTGTGTGTGTGTGTGTGTGTGTGCTATACGTAGTGCTAATATCAGCAGAACTTCACATTAGCTTACCCAATGCTATTTTCATCTTGAAATGGATCCAAATTAAAGAACTGATGGCATTTCTCGGCACAAGGATTATGCGATTGACGCTGAAAAAAGTGAGTTGTAGAAAAATATAGGCCTAGCTGTAAAAACAAATGACACATCAAACCGTGAGCTGTCGTTGAGTCACCCTGCGCTTCTAAAAACAGCTTCTCTTGAGGATTGATTCTGGAGCAAACGCCACCGAGACGCGTTAGTGGCAGTGCACCACTTCATTTTTTAAATTATATTTAATTTATTTCATTATCTTTATAGTCACCGATAATCTTGTGGAAAACACAAGCTCCTATCCTAATGACGGCTTGTTCCTCATCCGGTGTGTCTGTCAGCATTAAATATACTTTATTATGGTTTAGATTCAGATTGATTAGACTTCTAGCCTCCCCAGCGACAGACAGTCATTCTGGGAAACTGATGGAAGTGTCAAACATGAACTACAAGAAGAGAAGTAATCAACAGCAGTCGGACGGATGGAGGAACATAACAGATGCGACAGTGCCAGGGATTGGTGATATGGCTAAAAATATCGTATAAAATATATAATTATTATTATTTAAAATAAATTACGCTAAAATTATTTAAATGTTATTAATTATTGAACTATAAATATATTTAATTATATTATATTAATATATATATATATATATATATATATATATATATAACTTTCAATATATATTATACTAAATCATAGAAATTATATTATTTGCTTATTTATTTAATTATATATATACAGTATATATATATACATATAAGTTAATAATTTCTAATTATATATATATATATATATATATATATAAGTTAATAATTTCTAATTATATATATATATATATACATACATATATATATATAATTAGAAATTATTAACTTGTGTGTGTGTATATATATATATATATATATATATTTCAAATTCTCAATTGCTCAAATAATTAAATCAAATTCTCAAAAAGACTGCTCAAATGATAAATCAAATGCTTCAATGTAATTTAATTTAAATTTAAGGCAAATGTCATTTATGCAGTCGTTTTGGGAATTTAGTTGATTTATATCTAGGCCTATATGTGTCTATTTTAAAGAAAAGATTTTTTGTATAATTTATCATTATAAATTGACAGAATATATATTAAATATATTATATTTTAAATATTTATCTAGTTGAAAATAACTAAATCATGTTTTACCATGTCGTTTTTAACAACAACAAAAACAGTAGTTAAATTATTGAATCAGAGTTTTGAATAGATTCATTGAAATATTAAATGACTCTCAAACTCTAAAATCACAAATCTTTTTGAATATTGAATTTATGTGGCAGTCCTCGTCCTGTAGACTCTGGAATAAGCACATAACACCGGATCCTGGAGTTGGAGAGCTGATGGTTAGTAGAACAGACAACGCTTGACGCTGGAGATGGAGGAGGAGAGCTGGACAACTCCACAGAGACTGCTCATCCGTTTCTCTTACACCACTACACTAGGAAAGCCACTCTTGCTCTGTGTGTGAGTGATTGGATGTGAGAGGAGTCTAGGCCCACTCTCAGCGCCACACACCAGAGCTAATTAAACCCACTGATCTGTGAACCAGACCCACATCTCCTCCCCGCGGACACGCCGATCAGCCATACCGCACCATGGACAACAGCAAACTTTGTCTTCAGATAGTTTTTCTGCACAGCAAAAAGCTTCTCAAACTTTTTCAGGTGGTGGTTAAAAAACAACAACAACAACAACAA
Source organism: Pimephales promelas (assembly GCF_988280905.1). Classification (NCBI taxonomy): domain Eukaryota; kingdom Metazoa; phylum Chordata; class Actinopteri; order Cypriniformes; family Leuciscidae; genus Pimephales; species Pimephales promelas. Next base: position 34,521,377 of record NC_142780.1, read on the forward strand.
TGCCTGCAGCTCCTGCAAAACAAACTGAAGAAGAAATGACCCTGAGAAACACGTTATACAACACAAACACTTTCACTGATGGATGTTAACACAATCAGATACAGCCTCCTACTGTTAGAAATATTATTAAAAAGTTATAAAGAGTAAAAAATATATATAAAATAAAAAATAGTAATACTAAATAAAACATACAAAATAATCAATCAAACATTTTAATAAAATATTTAAATATTAATTAAATAATAATTTATTTATTAAATAATAAAAACAATGAAATAATTTATTAAGAAAAATATTAATTAATATGTAATTATATATATATATTTTTTTTAATATTTTTAAATATTTTATAACAGAGACAGTTGTGTGTGTGTGTGTGTGTGTATAAATTAAATTATATTATTTGCTTATTTATTGAATTATATATATATATATATATACACACACACACATTTCAATATATATTATATACTAAATTATATATATTTATATATATTATCAATCCATTGACAGGGACACAGGGAAAAGCAAATATCAAAATGGCTAAAAAAAACAAAAACAAAAAAATCTAATTCATTGTTCCATCACTAATTTGTTCTGTCTGTCATTACTAAATTTATAACAACAGAAAAGGCCTTTGGGTCTATTTACCTCGAGTAATTCGAGACCCTCATCACATTTGGTCACGATATTTACGTAATCATGCCTTCATTGTTTCCCCGCACTGATTCTGAGTTAGCTAGTTTGTTGATTCTCTTATTTCCCCACAGACTCCTTTAGTTTAGCAGAGCCCGTTATATGATTCACAGTCAATTAGACTCAACACAGTGCACAATGCTGAGGAGAAAATACCGTTTTACAGACAATTTGCAACAGTGCTGCTGTTTGCTGAAGTTTGTCTCTCAAGATGACTTATTATTGAGTTATCATTAAAAACAGAAATCCCAGCACAAGCGAGCCACCAGAATGCAGCTTATATAACAGGCTGCTACTTGTGAAAACCAAGCATGTGTGGGTGGCTTATAGTCAAGTGCAAACATTTTGGCCTTGAGAGGGGCATCTGCCAGTGATGAGGCATTACTGACGCCTCCACTGTTCCCTGCACAGGATGGCAGCCAGAACCCGTCAAAACCAGCCAGAACCAGTCAGAACCAGCAGGAACCAGTCAGAATCAGCCAGAACCCGTCAGAACCAGCCGGAACCAGCCGGAACCAGTCAGAACCAGCCGGAACCAGTCAGAACCAGCCAGAACCAGCCGGACCCATTTAGAACCAGCCAGAACCAGTCGGAACCAGCTGGAACCAGTCAGAACCAGCCGGACCCATTAAGAACCAGCCAGAACCAGTCGGAACCAGCTGGAACCAGTGAGAACCCGCCGGACCCATTTAGAACCAGCCAGAACCAGTCGGAACCAGCTGGAACCAGTCAGAACCAGTCGGAACCAGCCGGAACCAGTCGGAACCAGTCAGAATCAGCCGGAACCAGTCAGAACCAGCCGGAACCAGTCAGAACCAGCTGGAACAAGTCAGAACCAGCCGGAATCAGTCAGAATCAGCCAGAACCAGTCAGAACCAGTCAGAAACAGTCAGAATCAGTCGGAACCAGTCAGAATCAGCCAGAACCAGTCAGAATCAGTCAGAATCAGCCGGAACCAGTCAGAATCAGCCAGAATCAGTCAGAAACAGTCAGAATCAGTCGGAATCAGCCAGAACCAGTCAGAACCAGTCAGAAACAGTCAGAATCAGTCGGAACCAGTCAGAATCAGCCGGAACCAGTCAGAATCAGCCAGAATCAGTCAGAATCAGCCGGAACCAGTCAGAATCAGCCGGAACCAGTCAGAATCAGCTCGAACCAGTCAGAATCAGCTGGAACCAGTCAGAATCAGCCAGAATCAGTCAGAATCAGCCAGAATCAGCCAGAATCAGCTGAAACCAGTCAGAATCAGCCAGAAACAGTCAGAATCAGTCGGAACCAGTCAGAATCAGCCGGAACCAGTCAGAATCAGCCAGAATCAGCCGGAACCAGTCAGAATCAGCCAGAACCAGTCAGAATCAGCTGAAACCTTTCAGAATCATCCAGAACCCTTCAGAATCAGCTGGAACCAATCAGAATCAGCCAGAACCAGTCAGAATCAGCTGGAACCAGTCAGAATCAGCCAGAACCCTTCAGAATCAGCCGGAACCAGTCAGAATCAGCCAGAATCAGTCAGAATCAGCCGGAACCAGTCAGAACCAGCCGGAACCAGTCAGAACCAGCTGGAACAAGTCAGAACCAGCCGGAATCAGTCAGAATCAGCCAGAACCAGTCAGAACCAGTCAGAAACAGTCAGAATCAGTCGGAACCAGTCAGAATCAGCCAGAACCAGTCAGAATCAGTCAGAATCAGCCGGAACCAGTCAGAATCAGCCAGAATCAGTCAGAAACAGTCAGAATCAGTCGGAATCAGCCAGAACCAGTCAGAACCAGTCAGAAACAGTCAGAATCAGTCGGAACCAGTCAGAATCAGCCGGAACCAGTCAGAATCAGCCAGAATCAGTCAGAATCAGCCGGAACCAGTCAGAATCAGCCGGAACCAGTCAGAATCAGCTCGAACCAGTCAGAATCAGCTGGAACCAGTCAGAATCAGCCAGAATCAGTCAGAATCAGCCAGAATCAGCCAGAATCAGCTGAAACCAGTCAGAATCAGCCAGAAACAGTCAGAATCAGTCGGAACCAGTCAGAATCAGCCGGAACCAGTCAGAATCAGCCAGAATCAGCCGGAACCAGTCAGAATCAGCCAGAACCAGTCAGAATCAGCTGAAACCTTTCAGAATCATCCAGAACCCTTCAGAATCAGCTGGAACCAATCAGAATCAGCCAGAACCAGTCAGAATCAGCTGGAACCAGTCAGAATCAGCCAGAACCCTTCAGAATCAGCCGGAACCAGTCAGAATCAGCCAGAATCAGTCAGAATCAGCCGGAACCAGTCAGAATCAGCCAGAACCAGTCAGAATCAGCTGGAACCATTCAGAATCAGCCAGAACCCTTCAGAATCAGCTGGAACCAGTCAGAATCAGCCAGAATCAGCCGGAACCAGTCAGAATCAGCCAGAACCAGTCAGAATCAGCCAGAACCCTTCAGAATCAGCTGGAACCAATCAGAATCAGCCAGAACCAGTCAGAATCAGCTGGAACCAGTCAGAATCAGCCAGAACCCTTCAGAATCAGCCGGAACCAGTCAGAATCAGCCGGAACCAGTCAGAATCAGCCAGAACCAGTCAGAATCAGCCAGAACCAGTCAGAATCAGCCGGAACCAGTCAGAATCAGCCAGAACCAGTCAGAATCAGCCAGAACCAGTCAGAATCAGCCGGAACCAGTCAGAATCAGCCAGAACCAGTCAGAATCAGCCAGAACCCTTCAGAATCAGCCGGAACCAGTCAGAATCAGCCAGAACCCTTCAGAATCAGCCGGAACCAGTCAGAATCAGCCAAAACCAGTCAGAATCAGCCGGAACCAGTCAGAATCAGCCAGAACCCTTCAGAATCAGCCGGAACCAGTCAGAATCAGCCAGAATCAGTCAGAATCAGCCGGAACCAGTCAGAATCAGCCAGAACCCTTCAGAATCAGCTGGAACCAGTCAGAATCAGCCAGAATCAGCCGGAACCAGTCAGAATCAGCCAGAACCAGTCAGAATCAGCCAGAACCCTTCAGAATCAGCTGGAACCAATCAGAATCAGCCAGAACCAGTCAGAATCAGCTGGAACCAGTCAGAATCAGCCAGAACCCTTCAGAATCAGCCGGAACCAGTCAGAATCAGCCGGAACCAGTCAGAATCAGCCAGAACCAGTCAGAATCAGCCGGAACCAGTCAGAATCAGCCGGAACCAGTCAGAATCAGCCAGAACCAGTCAGAATCAGCCAGAACCAGTCAGAATCAGCCGGAACCAGTCAGAATCAGCCAGAACCAGTCAGAATCAGCCAGAACCCTTCAGAATCAGCCAGAACCAGTCAGAATCAGCCGGAACCAGTCAGAATCAGCCAAAACCAGTCAGAATCAGCCGGAACCAGTCAGAATCAGCCAGAACCCTTCAGAATCAGCCGGAACCAGTCAGAATCAGCCGGAACCAGTCAGAATCAGCCAGAACCCTTCAGAATCAGCCAGAACCCTTCAGAATCAGCCAGAACCAGTCAGAATCAGCCAGAACCCTTCAGAATCAGCCGGAACCAGTCAGAATCAGCCGGAACCAGTCAGAATCAGCCAGAACCAGTCAGAATCAGCTGGAACCAGTCAGAATCAGCCGGAACCAGTCAGAATCAGCCAGAACCCTTCAGAATCAGCCAGAACCAGTCAGAATCAGCCAGAACCCTTCAGAATCAGCCGGAACCAGTCAGAATCAGCCGGAACCAGTCAGAATCAGCTGGAACCAGTCAGAATCAGCCGGAACCAGTCAGAATCATATGGAACTAGTCAGAACCAGCCAAAACCAATTTTGAGAAATAAAGTCGCAATTCTGAGATATGATGTCGCAATACTGAGAAATAAAGTCGCAATTGCAAGAAAAAAAAGACAGAATTAAAAAATTTTATCTCACAATTCCAACTTTTTTTTCACAATTGAGAGTTTATATCTCGAGATTCTGACATCTTTTCTCAGGATTGTGAGATATAAACACACAATTGCGAGTTATCAGGCCAATTCTAAGGGAAAAAAGACTTAACTTTTTTTCCCCCTCGGAATAGTTTATTATCTCACAATTCTGACTTTATAACACGCAATTGCGACTTTATATCAATCAATTCTGACATTATATCTTGCAATTCTGACTTTATATATTGCAATTCTGAGAAAAAAAGACAGAATTGTGAGATAAAAAGTCGCAATTAACTTCTGTGGCAGAAACAAGCTTCCATAGAAAAGCACAACTCAGCTATATAGCTATTGCACCATTTCTGGTGGCAGGAAAACTACCCCGTCTTGGCAGGTGCGTCGCGGTGAGCGAGTGCCATCTGAGCCAAGCAAAAGTGGGTTTAGTGTTTAACCTGATCATGAAGCATCTTCCCACTTCATCAGAAAGAATAAGTAATTGGCCCATCGCTTAAAGGACCGGGATTCGCTCCCACCCACCTTCAATTTACCTTTTCAAGCCTTTCCAAGTCGGAGCTCTAAAAGCCTGTCAATCCCGATAAATCTTCTCCTATCATCTTTGTCCCCAGCTCCGAGTGGAGGATGGATGAAGACAGAAGGGGAAAATACGGCAAATGGGCAAACGTGCGAAATGAGATGCTAATGCACATGCCTGGCTTTGACCAAAACTGTTTACTGTTTTCATTATGCTGATACTCGTAATTGATTAATTACTGTAGTTGAGCGAATTAAAAAGCCCCCTCTCTCCCGGCGCTGCCCTCGGACCGGTTGAGGGTTTGGGTTGATGGAGGGCCAGTATGCAAACGCACGCGTCTGTGGTTTCACTATCAACCTTTCATTCGGACTGGATCATGAATATCAGACAAACCGCAGGTGCTGTCAGAGTGCGATGCAACTAATAAAACAATTAACTTATTAGGAGCTCATTTAGGGCTGTAATTGGCAACATGGCCACTCATTTGAATGAATAAATGCATGGTTTTAGCGCTGTAGCTTTCAAGCACGCCATCTTTTTGTTAACCTGGAAGGCTAATGGAAGCATGCATTCTGTTTCCACACTGTGTAAAACAGGAGATTAGCATGTGTTTGTCTCATAACTACACGATTAAAAGCCTGTTTCTGCAGTGACATTCAAAAGTAGCCATTGCAAAGAAGCGTAAAAAATGTATGCAATAAATCACAAAAATGCACAAAAAAGCTAAACAATTAAATGACTATAAAACAAATAAAAAAAAAATTAAGGTCATAGAAATAAAATAAAATAAAACAATAATAAATCAACAAACAAAACTACAATAATAAAAAAATAAAAATAACAACTAAAATAATTTAAATTATTCCAGATAATTCAGATCACTGAAAATAACCAGTGGAACCTCAAATGACCTTTCGCATTAAAGTGGGATTGATCAATCTGTGTTATTTCAAGTTTAGAGTTGCATTAGATCCCATGAAGCAAAAGATGACAGGCCATGTCAAAATGCTGAAACACATACAGTAAATACGGTGGTTCAATTATCCCAACGATTGAGCAAACCCGCACTGATCCGATCGGATTCGGTTGGAATAGAGTTTCTCTCCTGTGACATCTAATAAACTCCATACATCTTAATGCTCTCAAACAGCCATCCATTCCAGCAGCGAACGCTATCAGCGACCGGGAGCGCCCTCCAAAACGCAGTAATGAAAACGTTCCATACATTACAGACGATAAGCACACGGATCCATTACTGGCCGATTCTGCGAAATGATAGCTGGAAAAGGTGAACACGATTTTCTGTCACCCCATACCTGCAGCAGAAGTCCCAGTTCCTGTCATAAAAACACTAATGCTAATTTGCTGGCTTGGATTTCATCTTCTTTAAACTGCATATGTCTGTCTGTTTGATGATTAATTTATGTTAATAATGGAGAAATACTGAGCGCTGGTACGAAAAGTGCTCTGAATACAGACTCGCCCCTCAGATGGAGGCAGATCTGACCTGAATACACAATCAGCTGAGAGCACACACAGATCCACGCCAACACACACCTGCACATCAGACTCATTTAAACGGGTTGGCTCACTTATAAACATAAAACTGCACATATCAGACTCATTTAAACAGTTTGTTCACTTAAAACTGGAAATTTGTTCACTTATAAACATAAAACTGGAAATTTGCTCACTTATAAACATAAAACTGGAAATGTGCTCACTTATAAACATAAAACTGCACATATCAGACTCATTTAAAGGGGTTTTTCACTCAAAAAATGAAAAATCGCTCACTTATTAACATAAAAATGCATATATCAGACTCATTTAAAGAGTTTTTCACTTAAAACTGGAAAATTGCTCACTTATAAACATACAACTGAAAATTTGCTCACTTATAAACATTAAACTGGAAATTCGCTCACTTATAAACATAAAACTGAACATATCAGACTCATTTAAAGAGTTTGTTCACTTAAAACTGGAAATTTGTTCACTTATAAACATAAAACTGGAAATTTGCTCACTTATAAACATAAAACTGCACATATCAGACTCATTTAAAGGGGTTTTTCACTCAAAAAATAAAAAATCGCTGACTTATTAACATAAAAATGCATATATCAAACTCATTTAAAGAGTTTGTTCACTTAAAACTGGAAATTTGCTCACTTATAAACATAAAACTGGAAATTTGCTCACTTATAAACATAAAACTGGAAATTTGCTCACTTATAAACATAAAACTGGAAATTCGCTCACTTATAAACATAAAACTGAACATATCAGACTCATTTAAAGAGTTTGTTCACTTAAAACTGGAAATTTGTTCACTTATAAACATAAAACTGGAAATTTGCTCACTTATAAACATAAAACTGGAAATGTGCTCACTTATAAACATTAAACTGCACATATCAGACTCATTTAAAGGGGTTTTTCACTCAAAAAATAAAAAATCGCTCACTTATTAACATAAAAATGCATATATCAAACTCATTTAAAGAGTTTGTTCACTTAAAACTGGAAATTTGCTCACTTATAAACATAAAACTGGAAATTCGCTCACTTATAAACATAAAACTGCACATATCAGACTCATTTAAAGGGCTAGTTCACTCAAAAAATTAAAAATCGCTCACTTATAAGCATAAAACTGAACATATCAGACTCATTTAAAGGGTTTGTTAAGTCAAAAAATGACAATTCGCTCACTTATAAACATAAAACTGCACATATCAGACTCATTTAAAGAGTTTGTTCACTTAAAAAATGACAATTCGCTCACCTATAAACAAAAAACTGCACATATCAGACTCATTTAAAGGGTTTGTTCACTTAAAACTGGAAATTTGTTCACTTATAAACATAAAACTGGAAATTTGCTCACTTATAAACATAAAACTGCACATATCAGACTCATTTAAAGAGTTTGTTCACTTAAAACTGGAAATTTGTTCACTTATAAACATAAAACTGGAAATGTGCTCACTTATAAACATAAAACTGCACATATCAGACTCATTTAAAGGGGTTTTTCACTCAAAAAATGAAAAATCGCTCACTTATTAACATAAAAATGCATATATCAGACTCATTTAAAGAGTTTGTTCACTTAAAACTGGAAATTTGCTCACTTATAAACATAAAACTGGAAATTTGCTCACTTATAAACATAAAACTGGAAATTTGCTCACTTATAAACATAAAACTGGAAATTCGCTCACTTATAAACATAAAACTGAACATATCAGACTCATTTAAAGAGTTTGTTCACTTAAAACTGGAAATTTGTTCACTTATAAACATAAAACTGGAAATTTGCTCACTTATAAACATAAAACTGGAAATTTGCTCACTTATAAACATTAAACTGCACATATCAGACTCATTTAAAGGGGTTTTTCACTCAAAAAATAAAAAATCGCTCACTTATTAACATAAAAATGCATATCAAACTAATTTAAAGAGTTTGTTCACTTAAAACTGGAAATTTGCTCACTTATAAACATAAAACTGGAAATTCGCTCACTTATAAACATAAAACTGGAAATTCGCTCACTTATAAACATAAAACTGCACATATCAGACTCATTTAAAGGGGTTTTTCACTCAAAAAATAAAAAATCGCTCACTTATTAACATAAAAATGCATATATCAAACTAATTTAAAGAGTTTGTTCACTTAAAACTGGAAATTTGCTCACTTATAAACATAAAACTGGAAATTCGCTCACTTATAAACATAAAACTGCACATATCAGACTCATTTAAAGGGCTAGTTCACTAAAAAAATGAAAAATCGCTCACTTATAAGCATAAAACTGAACATATCAGACTCATTTAAAGGGTTTGTTAAGTCAAAAAATGACAATTCGCTCACTTATAAACATAAAACTGCACATATCAGACTCATTTAAAGGGTTTGTTAAGTCAAAAAATGAAAATTCGCTCACTTATAAACATAAAACTGCACATATCAGACTCATTTAAAGAGTTTGTTCACTTAAAAAATGACAATTCGCTCACTTATAAACATAAAACTGCACATATCAGACTCATTTAAAGGGTTTGTTCACTTAAAACTGGAAATTTGTTCACTTATAAACATAAAACTGGAAATTTGCTCACTTATAAACATAAAACTGCACATATCAAACTCATTTAAAGGGGTTTTTCACTCAAAAAATGAAAAATCGCTCACTTATTAACATAAAAATGCATATATCAGACTCATTTAAAGAGTTTGTTCACTTAAAACTGGAAATTTGTTCACTTATAAACATAAAACTGGAAATTTGCTCACTTATAAACATAAAACTGGAAATTTGCTCACTTATAAACATTAAACTGCACATATCAAACTTATTTAAAGGGGTTTTCACTCAAAAAATGAAAAATCGCTCACTTATTAACATAAAAATGCATATATCAGACTCATTTAAAGAGTTTGTTCACTTAAAACTGTAAATTTGCTCACTTATAAACATAAAACTGGAAATTCGCTCACTTATAAACATAAAACTGCACATATCAGACTCATTTAAAGGGCTAGTTCACTCAAAAAATGAAAAATCGCTCACTTATAAACATAAAACTGAACATATCAGACTCATTTAAAGGGTTTGTTAAGTCAAAAAATGACAATTCGCTCACTTATAAACATAAAACTGCACATATCAAACTCATTTAAAGGGTTTGTTAAGTCAAAAAATGAAAAATCGCTCACCTATAAACATTAAACTGCACATATCAGACTCATTTAAAGAGTTTCTTCACTTAAAAAATGACAATTCGCTCACCTATAAACAAAAAACTGCACATATCAGACTCATTTAAAGAGTTTGTTCACTCAAAAAATGACAATTCGCTCACTTATAAACATAAAACTGCACATATCAGACTCATTTAAAGAGTTTGTTCACTCAAAAAATGACAATTCGCTCACTTATAAACATAAAACTGCACATATCAGACTCATTTAAAGAGTTTGTTCACTTAAAAAATGACAATTCGCTCACTTATAAACATAAAACTGCACATATCAGACTCATTTAAAGGGTTTGTTCACTCAAGAATCAAATTCGCTCGCCTATAAACATAAAACTGTGGAATGATCAATGACAGAAAGAAGGTCGTGAGGTCAAGTGGGTTTTGAACAACATGAACATGAGTGAATTATGACTCAGTGTTCATGGATGAGTGAATGATCCCTTTAAGCACCCCAACATACCAGATGAAATGTCTAAGGAAAATCCTCCAGCTTTATATGGCTCTGTTTCTGAACCAATGGGAAAAAACCCCAATGAACTTGAGCTTTAATCTCCCCAGTCCGCCTGCTGCTCAGACACTGATGAAGAGGAGGCTGAGGAGGAAGAGAAAATGGTAGAAAGAGGATGAAAGGGATTTTAAAGCAGATGAAAAAGCCAAAGATGGAGTGTGATGGAGGAGACCAGACGTGCTTAAAATGGACGGCTATGAGTACAGGATGCAAAACAACGCATGGATGTTTGGAGCAAGAAATAGGAAAAGTGAAAGAAAATGAGGTGAAAGAGAGGAGGTGTGGATAACAGGGTTGTGTGCCATAGAGAATTGAACTGAACTGAGATGCCTTTTAAATTACAATTCTATTACTGAATCTGAACTGAGGTGGAAAACAGGATGCACAATGTACATTTAAAGAAGAATTGCAATTTAATTGAAATAAACAAACTTATTAAGTGTATTTAATTTAAAATAAATTAGATTATAAATCTATATTTAATTGTAAATGCTTATATATATACGTATATATATAATGTATATTATAATAATGTATATTTTCATTAATTATATCTATTTTAATATTATATTTCATTTTCATATTCATATATTTATCTCATTAATTTCATTATAAATGTGTATAAATATAAATATATACATATATTCATAAATATTTAAATATATATCAAATATATTCTGTTTTTTAATGTATATATCAATTGAATACAATATAATATTAATACTATTAATACTATTCAATATATATATCAATATATATGATCATTATGTATTAACTAAGGTGGTGGACCAAGGTGGTGGTTTGCCAGAATGCTATTAATATTTTGCCACAAAGTCCTCAAAACAAAGCCAAAAAAACATAAAGCGACTTACATAATTATAGAGACAGCTTGACTAATATGTGTTACTGATACTGATGAATGGTGTCATTTGTTGAGTTTCTAAATGACAGCACACAACAGCAAAAAAAGCAGAAAGCTGAAATAAAACAATTAAAAATCAGTTATGGGTATCAGTCAGTGGACACATGAAAAAACACAATATTAGTCAATTATTAAAGGAGTAGTTCACTTATATATAATAACCACATGTCATCCAAGATGTCCATGTCTTTCTTTCTTCAGTCGAAAAGAAATTAAGGTTTTTGATGAAAACATTCCAGGATTTTCTCCATATAATGGACTTCAATGGGGTCCAAACGGTTCAAGGTACAAATGAGAGTTTCAGTGCAGCTTCAAAGGGCTTTAAACGACACCAGACGATTAATGAGGGTCTTATCTAGCGAAAAAATCATTTTAAAAATAAAAAAAGTTTAAGTTTTATAAGCACAAATGCTCGCCTTGCTCTGTTCTGTGATGCGTGTTCGTGACTCTCCTGTTCGTACTCGTTCATCAAAATGAACGAATCTTTTTTCGAGTCATTTGGTTCATTCAACAAACAAAATAAACAAATTGACTCTGAAAAAGATTTGTTCATTTTGATGAACGAGTTCGAACAGGAGAGTCACGAACGTGCATCACAGAACAGAGCAAGGCGAGCATTTGTGCTTATAAAACTTAAACTTTTTTATTTATCTTTTAAATGGCCGCTCGTTTCGCCTGATAAGACCCTTATTCATCGTCTGGTGTCGTTTAAAGCCCTTTGAAGCTGCACTGAAACTCTAATTTGGACTATGAGCCGTTTGGACCCCATTGAAGTCCATTATATGAAGAAAATCCTGGAATGTTTTCATCAAAAACCTTAATTTCTTTTCGACTGAAGAAAGAGAGACATGGACATCTTGGATGACATGTGGGTGAGTAAATTATCAGCAAGTGTTTTTAAAAGTGAACTAATCCTTTAATGATAGTTTCATCTCAAATAAAAGTCCTCTGTCATTCCAATTGAAACTCCACTTGAACACCCTGTAGGTCGAGGCCACTTCTATTCAGATTCACATTCACATTCATGAATTGTAAGGGAGCCACTTCTTTAAGTCTCAATGTTGCAACCCAGATGAATAAGAAAAAGCCTGGAGGCAAAGCAGGCAAACACACCAAACGGCATACTTCTGACCTCATGGTTTTCCAAACAGAGAAATATAGAGAGGCAGAGAGAACGAGAAGGGTGAAGCTCGTCCCTTCATCTGTTTGCACACAGTCAGCAGGTTTGGCTTCGGTCTGCAGGGAGCCGATCGATGCTGGTTTCTACAGCCTGAATACTCTCCTCCATCTCTGACACCGTGACAGTGTGATGATGACCAGAGAGAGAGTCCTGAGTCTCAAGCCATATCAGAATAACAAACATTTTCATTTATTTACAACTAGTCAATCATTAAACAAGGAAAGAGCTCTGCAAGACGCCGCCGTGGCTTTAAATAATGAAGTCTAAAGACAGGGATGGTACATTTTGAAACATTTTTCAGCAATATTAACATATGGACAGCTTCTAAACCAAAATATTTGTATGCATGACGTCCAAATGCTAACAAACCTGTCGAATTAATTTGCATAACAAATACTTAACCGCATCACATTTGTTGAACATATGTCATGCATTTACATAATATGCATTAAAATGGTTTCATTACGTTCCGTGCAATTATTAACCTTACCGTACATGTGTTAAATCCTAAAATCAACAGTGTTTCACTTGTTGTTCACACTTGTTGAGCTCATCCATAAAAGAGCGCCAATGATTTTACTGTTATTAGTCCCATCTGGATTTCTTTTATAAATAAATCTGCCATTGAAAACTATCTTTCTCTGAGAAAGATCTAAAGATATAACTAACTATCTCATTTAAAGATCTAATATCTTTAAATGAGAGTCCCGCTATATGGCTATTAAACAGTTTTTGTACTTCAAATGCATTTAAAAAGTAACTATGAATTTACTTATGTGAGCCAGTTTATTCACCATGTTCAGTTTCCTGGACGCTCTATACTAATTTGCACTTGATTTTTATTTCAGATATTTGATGTGATACATTTAGGGGTTGTGCTAACCTTTTCCACACAAGAACTAAGCATTTAGGCATATTTAAGCTGTATTAACCATCACAAAATGAACATAATACACCATAAAACCTCTTTTGGGGTGCATTTACTTTTTCACAGCATCATATATGTATATATACATATATACATATAACTTAAAGGAGTAGTTAGAAATTAAGGTTTTTGATGAAAATATTCCAGGATTTTTCTCCATATAATGGACTTCAATGGGGTCCAAACGGTTCAAGGTTGAATCTTTTTCAAGTCATTTCGTTCGTTGAATCAACCAAATGACTCGATTTGTTCAAAAAACAAAACAGATTTGTTCGTTTTGATTAACGAGTTCGAACAGGAGAGTCACAAACACGCATCACAGAACAGAGCAAGACGTGCATTTGAGCTTATAAAACGTATTTTTTTAATTATTATTTTTTATTTTTATCATTATTTTTTAAATGACCGCTCGTTTCGCTAGATAAGACCCTTATTCATCGTCTGGTGTCGTTTAAAGCCGCACTGAAACTGTCATTCGGAGCTTGAACCGTTTGGACCCCATTGAAGTCCATTATATGGAGAACATCCTGGAATGTTTTCATCAAAAACCTTCATTTCTTTTCGACTGAAGAAAGAGAGACATGGACATCTTGGATGACATGGGGGCGAGTAAATTATCAGCAAAAGTTTTTTTTAAAAGTGAACTAATCCTTTAAGATATATATGGTGCTGTGAAAAAGTAAATGCACCCCATAAGGGGTTTAATGGTGTATTATGTACATTTTGTGATGGTTAGTACAGCTTAAATAAGCCAAAATGCTCAGTTCTCGTTGTGAGTCAATTTACCGCAAAAGTTTTTTTTTTTAAAGTGAACTATACCTTTAAGTGTTTACATATTGGATGCTGTCGATACCCGATATTGTCTCTCTAAATATAAACCAATGACACGCTTAGGAAAAGTTATCCATCAAGGTAGTTTCCATCCCTGATCCCTGACATTCAGATCCGTGGATATAAAATTCTTTTGTACTTGCGACTTAATTGAATTTGGTTAATAATGCATGCGCAACTCCAAGAACCTCTTATACTGTCAACGGCATTTTGTGAAGCTTTAATATGTCAAATTGCTGAAAAGCACTTTTGGACGGGAGAGGTTGCACATGACTTATCTGCCGTCTAGGGGTGAAGGAAATGCCAGAAACCGTGAGAGGAACCTGTAAAATGAGAGTGTCATAGTTGCCCTTGAGCAAGGTCCACAACTCGCTCGCTCAGGCGGGACTAAAGCGCTAATATGCACTGTATGAAAAATGTAAGTGGCGTAAATCGTATTAGATTAGGCGACCCGCTGAGTGAATAAATGACAGAATAAAACAATGGCTCTCGATGGAAGAGGGCAGTGGGGAGCGTGGCGTTGCCCGGGGCTGAAATAGGCCTCCAGCTGTTTCCATCATCATCCATGCGCAATCGTCAGCCTCCTGGACCCGAGCCACGTCCAGGTGCACGCGTTTCATGCTTCTTACTAACTTTTCTGTGGGCAAACTTAGCTAAATGAACACAGCGAGAGCCCCTTATTAGCCTCCTAATATCTTTTTATTTGCCAGCAATTTTCCGGAGGGCCACACGAAACTGCAGCGCTGCAGATTGCGCTCCTGCTCGGCCAGGTGTTTTAGATGTGGCCTAGATATCACTACATATGTGTGTCGTACCCTCTCTATCCCTCTGAGGCTCGTGATCTCCACCAGAAGCTCATCTGTAAAGGCCCATGAAGTCGCCGGGTACAAGGAGACGGTCTCGTGAACGAAAGTGGGGCGAGTTGTTCACCTTGAAGCGCTTTAAGTTTGCCAACATTCACGTCAGCCTCGGGCTGTTCGTGAACAACTGAGGGAAGCTGGCTAATATATTATTTAGCATTATGGGTTTGAAAGTGAGAGCCAGGCTCTTTTGGATACGATGTTTTAAAAACAACATCATTTTCATGACTTACGAGTGGTTCCAGTGGTTTCAATGAAGTACCCAAGTAAAATTCCCGGGCTGTTTCCAGAGTCCACAAGGCCACCGCAAGATAGATTATGTGTTGGTTTGAGGTCTGAACCGAATGCGACGAGAGTAAAATAACACAATACATCTTTCTTGTCTAGCTGGCTATACTGATATACAACACAGTTCAGCTGGTGAACATATGACACGCACACTCTTAGAAGAAAAGGTTCTATATAGAACCTTAAAAGGTTCTATCATCGCTATGTATTTGGAACCCCTAAAAGGTTCTATACACTCTTAACCCTTTGATGCACAACATGGGTCTAAATAGACCCGACTGAGTTTTTATTTTCTATATCTTTGCAAGAAATTAATTTCATCACTCAGTATTCCAGGTATTCCTCAATTAACTTGTTTTTGATCATCACAAATCCTTATTTTTATTTTTCATTTCTTACTTTTTGAATAAAAATAGTTTTTGTATAGCAACCCTTCTAATGCGCAACATGGGTCTAAAAAGACCCGTATTCATTTCCTATGGTATTTCAGTGATGGCTGAGTGTTTTCTTTGCTGAATCTTTAAAATATATGTATTTTATCATTTCTTATTCCAGATATTCATTAAATAACTTGTTTTTGATTTCCACAAATCATTGGGTTTATGTTTCCTTTCTTACTTTATAAACAAACACAGTTTTTGTATTTCTACATCAATTTTACATACATGGGTCTAAAAAGACCCGTATTCATTTCCTATGGTATTTCAGTGATGGCTGAGTGTTTCCTTGCTGAATCTTTAAAATATATGTGTTTTTTTATCATTTCTTTTTCCAGGTATTCATTAAATATCTAATATCTTGTTTTTGATTTCCACAACTCATTATGTTTATGTTTCCTTTCTTACTTTATAAACAAACACAGTTTTTGTATTTATACATCAATTTTACATACATGGGTCTAAAATGACCCATATTCATTTGCTATGTTATTTCAGTGATGGCTGAGTGTTTCTTTGCTGAATCTTTAATTTAAAATATGTTTTTTTTTAATCATTTCTTATTCCAGGTATTCATTAAATATCTTGTTTTTAATTTCTACAAATCATTATGTTATGTTTTTTTTAATTTATTTCTACATCAATTTTACATACATGGGTCAAAATTTTTTATTAATCTTATTTTATTTTAACCACAGACATTTATATATATATATATATATATATATATATATATATATATATATATATTGTAAAAGATAACAACATAATATCTCAATATTAGGCTATGGTTACCTTGACCTTGTAATCCTAGTGAGAAATCCTAGTGAGAAGGAGAAACATGTCCAATACTATTAGCTAGCTAGCTGTTGACATATTCTAGCTAGCTAATGTTAACTACACAAAAAATATTGTTTTTTAAAGCTTATTTACATTTAGTAGGCCTAACAGTTCATAATCATTCATATGCTGAAATGATTCTTATACTGAAATCATTCTATGATTGAAATGATTCCCGGCTGCCAAAGACAGAAAAGTCAGCAACTGGTGTTCCCAGAGCACCAGGCCTGTGTGCAAGGAGCACAAACATGTAGTTGTCATTTGTGAGGCATGTAAGCACTAAGATGGCAATTTGAGATGCCGCTGTACCAGTGTGATTTTATTTTTTCTGTTTTTTTTCTTTTATTTGATCACATTCACCACAATTCAATACAGTTACACTACACCACAGTTCAATTTCAGTGTTATCAGTTATCTGTGATATGTGAATGCTATGCGAGACAAAGTGGCAAATAAACATTTCAAGTGTTAAATATGTTGTTAAAATTACTTCTAAGATTATCAATTTAACAAAATGTTGTCTTTATTCTTTTGTTTTATTATGCTTGATAAGTACATTTGATATAGTAACACAAAACCTAGAAAAAAATGAAAAAAATTATTTTTGGTAATTGAAAACAATATTTTTTTAATATTCATAAACCATGAAATTTATAGATAATGGAATATTAAATGCTTAAATAAATTGATCTCAAAAGATAAAAAGAAAAGAAAAGTCCAGCCATGCATTAAATAACATAGGACATGAATACGGGTCTTTTTAGACCCATGTATGTAAAATTGATGTAGAAATACAAAAACTGTGTTTGTTTATAAAGTAAGAAAGGAAACATAAACACAATGATTTGTGGATATCAAAAACAAGTTATTTAATGAAGACCTGGAATAACAAATGATAAAATACATATAGTTTAAAGATTCAGCAAAGAAAACACTCAGCCATCACTGAAATAACATAGGAAATGAATACGGGTCTTTTTAGACCCATGTTGCGCATTAGAAGGGGTATCCATAGCTTGCGCATCAAAGGGTTAAAAAAGGGGTTCCTCTGGGTTCTATATAGAAACCTGGGGTTCCATACTTAGCCAATAGAACCTTTTACCAAAAAAAAAAAAATGGTTCTATATAGAAACCTGGGGTTCCATACTTAGCCAATAGAACCTTTTACCAAAAAAAAAAATGATTCTATATAGAAACCTGGGGTTCCATACTTAGCCAATAGAACCTTTTACCAAAAAAAAAAATGATTCTATATAGAACCATTTTGGAGTTCCATATATGAAGCGGGATCTAAATAGAACCATTTCTTCGAAAGAGTGTATTCACTTTATAGCCCTTAATCCTGTAATTGTAGACGGATGTGGGCACAGAGGACTCTAATAGGTGTGATCCAAATTTTTATTTATTTTAAAAATTATATCACTGTCTTCGATAAAGTTTTGTCTGTCCATTTATGGTGTATTTTTTTATTTTGGGGGTACTTTTAAATTTATTTACTTCAAAAAGTACCATATTTTCTATGTAAATTATGCTTATTTTGTATTAGGTGTATTAGGCTCAACTCATCAATCCTCAGCTTGAATCGGTCTAATGTGCCGCTGACAATCAGAGTGATTCAAGTCACGGCTTTTATGAAGTCTAACCTGAAATTAACTCTTAAAAAGCTTTCGAAACTTTTAAAATGTTCATATGATAAACATAGATAAAAGATGCAGCATTTTGTTACAGTAAATGTTAATTATATAAATATATACACACTCTAAAAAATGCTGGGTTGTTTTAACGCAATTTTGGGTCAAATATGGACAAACCCAGCCATTGGGTTACATTTTTTAAATTATATTTTTAACCCAATGTTTGAGTTTGTCCATATTTGACCCAAAATTTGGTTAAAACAACCCAGCATTTTTAAGAGTATATATGAAGAGTTCAGATGCAAAAGCCTCTAAATGCCATTTGAAATTTTCTTCTTTAATGATGATTTTTTTATCAAACTTGTATATTTAAGTTCAGTAATTTCACTTAAATTGCAATGATAATTACCTATTAATTGTTATTTAAGTGAAATTACTGAACTTAAATATACAAGTTTGATAAAAATCATCATTAAAGAAGAAAATTTCAAATGGCATTTAGAGGCTTTTGCATCTGAACTCTTCATTTATATATACACACACACACTCTAAACAATGCTGTGTTGTTTCAACCCAAATTTGGGTCAAATATGAACAGTTTTACGCGGCTATGGCATTTAATCAAAGCTTTGGGAAGGACTTTCACTCCTCTTTAATTCCCAAGTCATTTGCAGTCCACTCACTGCCTAACTTCCTAATGACGAGTCTCTTATTTGTAGTCATTTCAGGAAATTCAATGACCTACTTGCCGGGGTCACGCGCAAAATGAACTAGACAAGCATCTTTGAAGATTATTATAATAGATTCGAGAGGAGAAATCGGGATTGTCTTGAAATTCACCAGCACGGATCCTCATCTCATTACCCCGTTGCGTGGCAGCCCATATCAAAAGCGTGATAAAAATACACAGCAGATAACATTAGCGTTGTATATTTGCAGGCATAATACCCTTTGAAAAGAAGATACTAAAAGATACTGGGCGCGTCTTTGAATAACACAGAGGGAACATCCTGTTCTAAATCTCAGAGAATTTGCAAAGAATATGATGCCTTTGGATGGCAAATGATTGTGTTTTTGCTGCGCATGCGTTATGAAGGGCCAGAGGAGACTAAACACACACCCATGGAAATGAGTTTATCTGAGCAGTCGAGTCATGCATTCAAAGGTGTGTTTACCGCTGACAAATTGAAACGCAATATTCTGGTGCGTTCCTGGACAGACGCTCGGCTTTATGGGCAGAAACAGCTGGCTTGTCCGCGAGAAAAAGAAAATTAAAACTAGTTGTTAATGTTTTATGAGCCTATCGAGCGGAAATTCATCGAAAAACACACATAATGGTCTATGATCAAGTGGAAATGATCAATAAGTCTGGAGTTTAGTAGATGCGAGCATGTTCAAAATCACACACCACAGGTGGGACGCTTGCCATTCATAATAATATCTTAGAAAAGACCTTAAGTAATATTGACAAACTATATATAATTTGAAAGCTTACAATCTCTAGTTTCCATATTTGGTGACCGATTTTCAAAATAATTTACACAGGAGCCAAAATGTATCAATTTGCAACAAGAATATTTTCATATTCATAAAGCGTGTTCAGACCTTTATTTTGAAATAGCAATGAACATAAAAAAAAAAATCATGACAAAAAAGTTAGAAACCTCAGTTTGATTTCATGCCAAGAGTTCACAGAGAGCATCCATTCAATTATTTTAGAAAAAAAGGTCTGAAAATGTTTTAAATATTATGAAAAAAAAAATGGATTCACCATTTGTGTTTTGGCAATAAGCTATAACGCGCATGCGTGTTTTTTGTATGTGATTCCTAAAGGTTGAATTCATATTCAGCTTCCCGTACTACTTCTGAATAGGATTTCTACTTCATAAATTGTGTGAAATTTGTGAAAATAATGGTTCAGATCACTCATAACACATATGGAAATGGAGGCGCCCTTATATGGGCTGTAATGGAGTCTGGTCGTGCCCTAGTGGAAGCGTTCGGTACTGCGCCCAAACTAAATCTCACTGAAAGCTCATTTTTTGAGATATCAACATGAAAATTTGAAAACACAATTTGTTCAGATTTTTGGCTTTTGAGTTTTCTGCATTTTTATAGTCGCCCAGGTTTTGAAAATATATTTTTTATATAAAATATGAATAATTAATTTTTTTACATTTTACATTTCTATAAACGCAAACTTCCATAACTGTTTTCTCTTTCACTTTCTTATTTTATTTCACTTCGAGAAAAATCCGCCAAATGTCTTCTTTAAAACGAGACCAATCTTACGTCTATATTTCCAAAAGCATTCTTGAATTACAACCATTTAAGTTTAAATGAGCATTTCCATGTCTATTCAAAAAGGGGGGTGACACTTAAGAGGATAAATAGGCAACTATATCATATTTGATACATGAATTTCTAAGGCTTTTAAATGATTAAACCATGCCTGATTTAGTTTATACTTCTTTGTTTAATTAAAATATCCATCTTTTTGCTGTGAAATAGCTATTTTTTTCTATTTTTTAGTGTGTAATAAGAGCCCACATACCTATAGTTGTGCAGCGGACTGTAATGTTCGTTCAGGACTGTATCATCTATGCTGTGGTTTGAGCCTCCAGAGAGACCCAGTGTCGGTCCAGTAGGTGTTCGGGTCTCAGTGTGAGCGCACTGCTGAGGGGGCGTAAAGAGCGCAGGCGCTGTGAAGCGTGAGGCTCAAGCACCCGGCAGAAGATTAAAGCCGGCCGTAAGAGCCGTCGAGCCTCGCCGGGCTCCAGCTCGTGTCCCGGGGCAGATGCAAGTCAAGCTGTCAGAAAAGATGAGCCGGATCACACTGGACACATTCCACCGTCTCAGCGCGCTCAAACCCACAGACGCCGCTATGACAAACCAACGTGACCTCATTACTGTAGATATTGGCTACATAGAGTGCTTCTAGCACACAGACCATGCATATGTTTGGATAGTCTTATTCTCTGAGGTTCAAATGAAATCATTAATTTCTTCTTTAATTCACACTAATAATGTGGTTAATATTTAAAAAAATAAAACGTAAAAATAAGCATAATTTACACAGAAAATATGGTACTTTTTGAAGTAAATAAATTCAAAAATACCCCCAAAATAAAAAAAACCCACCATAAATGGAGAGACAAAACTTTATCGAAGACAGTGATATAACATTTAGGATAAATAAAATTTAGGATCACACCTGAGTCCTCTTTGCCCACATTTGTCCACTATAAAGTGAATACGGTTTGAGGGCTACCTGTTATGGTGCTAAACATTTTTCATTTAATATTAAAAATATCTAAACAATATTTTAAGTTATCAATTAAATTATTATTGCATTTACCAAAAACAAAACAAAAAAGCAAAGAATTAAAATTAAATAAATACAACAAAATTAAATAAAATAAAACAGCCATTCAATGCAAATGGATTTTATCCCACCTGTATTTAATTAATAAAACAGTCTAATTATTTATATTATATTATTTATAACTTATTAATTGTATAATTAATATTAAAAGAAAAACATTTAACACCACAACAGTTAATGCATTTACTAAAAAAAAAAAAGCCATAACAAATAGAGTCCAACTCTAATTAATTTATAAATAAATCTGCCATTAAAAAGGTCTTGTAATTTTTCCATAAAGTTGTACATACATGGAAGGGTTTATGTTTTAGAAGCATCTACCCAAACATATGTATGTGTGCACTTATGAATATGAATGAGATCAGTCTGGAAAATCATCAAATCCTCCAGCAAAACTTCAACAGAGAAACGCAAGTAAAAACGATTTAAATAGTGCGAGCTGAGAAACGCTGAGTTTCTCCTTCCAGGATATACAGCCCAGATAATGCTAATGATGTCCTCTGGGATACGGCATTACCGGGACATCGCATCTCCATCCTTTGGGGAACCCCTCTTATACTCTTTTCTTCTCTGGCCTGAGATAACATAAGGCAATCGTGTTCTCATAATGGCATTAATTCTTAGATAAGATGACTAACATATGATGAGTATCTCTCTGAACAGAGTTTCATTTTGCCATGATCCAAAAACCCCTCTTCCTTTGTACAGAATGAGTGAATAAATTCAGTAAATGAACTGTAAAGTTACTCCAGTGAAAGAACACTGAAACAACATTTGATCCCGAATCTCAGCTTCGGACCACGTAAACATACTGGAAATCACTTGAGAAAACACCTAATCCTGAACTAATACAAAGCGTCCAGAAGCCAGAATCCGTCAGGACTTTGGATGAAATAATGAGTGTGTCTGTGGATTTCTAAACTCTGCTAAATTCAGGCCACGTTCCTGCAAACACCAGAGATTAAATCTCACAACAGTGACAAGTTCTCATGTTTATTTTAAACACACTTAAAGGAGTAGTTCACTTTTTAAAAAAAACTTTTGCTGATATTTTACTCACCCCCATGTCATCCAAGATGTCCATGTCTTTCTTTCTTCAGTCGAAAAGAAATTAAGGTTTTTGATGCAAACATTCCAGGATTTTTCTCCATATAATGGACTTCAATGGGGTCCAAACGGTTCAAGCAAGGTCCAAAAGACAGTTTCAGTGCAGCTTCAAAGGGCTTTAAACGACTCCGGACGATGAATATATATAGTCAATTCATTAATTTTGTTCGTTGAATGAACCAAATGACTCGGAAAAAGATTTGTTCATTTTGATGAACGAGTTTGAACAGGAAAGTCACGAACGCACATCACAGAACAGAGCAAGGTGAGCATTTGTGCTTATAAAACTTTAAACTTTGTTTGTTTTTTTAAATGAGCGATCGTTTCGCTTGATAAGACCCTTATTTATCGTCTGGTGTCGTTTAAAGCCCTTTGAACAGTTTGCAATTTGCACTGAAACTCTCATTTGGACCTTGAACCGTTTGGACCCCATTGAAGTCCATTATATAGAGAAAAATCCTGGAATGTTTTCATTAAAAACCTCAATTTCTTTTCGACTGAAGAAAGAAAGACATGGACATCTTAGATAACATGGGGGCGAGTAAATTATCAGCAAAAGTTTTTTTCAAAATTGAACTATTCTTTTAAAGTTGTATATGAAAGGGAAAAAAAAGTTGTACGTAAAAAGTTGGGAGCTGAAATGAAAATGAAAATTACTACATTTCAATTTAATTAAACTATTGAACCATCCGCAAAAAGTCTGAACACTGACAGTCGGCTTCAGACACAAAGAGTAAACACTTTATGGAGTAAAATAATTATTTTTACACAGGTTCACTGAATAGCCAAGGAAAATGTGACTTCGACACTACATATGCATTATATATAAAAAAAGGAAAGAAAAATAACAATTTTTACCTTTTCAAACTGGTGAATTATTCATGTCTCCTCTCACACAACAACAGCACTCACTCCCACTACAGCTCGGGGAATTAGTCCCACGCTTCAACTAATCTAACCGGGCTCCGGCGGGTCATTCCAGCGGCCCAGAGCGCACACACTACATGAAATTAGCTTCGAGTAAAACAGCTTACATGACACATCGAGTACAGTGCGCATGAAACAAGAAATGATGCAACAACGAAGGTAGTTTGTGCAAATGAAATACAAAGAGTGCAAATCTGTATCTTATTTACAAACAAGTCTGCCATCAAAAAGTGAAATTTTATGTATTTATTTAATAAGGTGTAAGTTTTTCTACAGGGTATTTTGTGTGGTAAACATTTAATACAGGGCTTTAAAGGTGCATTGCGCAAGTCTCTGAGTTTTTGCAGAACTACGCCCCCTCTGGCGACAACTGCAACCAGAGGTGTGCACGCTCATCGACCACACACACTAACACACGCATCACTTTCATCAGCCGCATAAATCTTTTGTTACAGTCATGTCTTCAGAGGTAATAGTGCAAGTCATTTTAAATATCTGAAAGGAAAGGCATTTGAGTAAATTACACACGTATCAGTCCCTCCAGGATTTCACGATTTTTTTTGGTGATTTTTGCGATCAAAATGACTGATTTTGTGGTGGTAATTTCCAAAAATTTGTGAAAAAATTTGCGATTTATATTTAACATTTACCATAATAGTATTCAGTCCTTCCAGAAAAACACAGAGTTTTTTTTGTGATTGTTGCGGGCAAAAATTGATTGATTATTATTATAAAATGCGATGGAATATGTGGGATATTTATGCAATTTTATGCGATGAAATTGCTGGAATTTACAAAAATTGAGGGAACTTGCAAAAATTGCGGTTTGATGAAAAAGAGAAAAAAAAGTGATTCCCCCAACATCCTGTTAATATAAGAGTCATTTCTTATTACTTCCTTTGATAAACAAGCATACTACATCATAGAAAGTGCTGGGAATATTTAATTTCTCATCTTGTTTTATTTCAGACTGTAAGAGTGTAAATAAGGTGTGGCCCCTTTAAGAGCTGCGCGCTCCCTGTTGAACTGTCGAACGCCCCATGTGTGTGGGTAATTTCTGTTTGATGCTACTACTTTTATCTTATGTTGTTTATTAAGTAACGATGTGACGGTAGAACGTTCGACAGACAGTTATACGAGTTCGATTCGTGAGATGTCAATCGCCTGTCTGGCGTCGCGTAATTGCGTCACTTCATAACGTTCCCATGGAAACGGGGAAACGGCTGCTCTTATGTGAAGCAAACGCAACATTTTTCAACTTTCTGCTAAGATACATGTGACTTTTTTTGCAAAGAAAATGCGAGGATTATGAAATTATGCAAACCCCACATATTTTGCACGGAAATCGGCAATTTATGCGGCGAAAGTGCGGCGTATTTGAAAAAATGCGGCTCCCGCATAAATATGCGGACTTTGGCTGATTTTGCATTGAATTCAGCGATCGCGTAATCGCGTTTTTCTGGAGGGACTGACGTATGGTCAAATAAATGGTGAGCAGAAGAGACTGCTGCTGCGTCCCAATTCGAACACTATCCGTCCTAAATAGTATTCGGAAATAGAATTATTACGTCCCAAATCGTAGTATGTTGAAATGAGTGTTTCAACCAGACTCGGATATCCGGTCAGAATCCGAAGTGCAGATCGATGCGCACGCTAACGGCTTATATTGCCCACAACCCATCGATTCGGTTAGAACTACAACAAACACGAGTGAAAAGGTGTTAAAAAACTACAGACATGGAGGACGCGTGAGTCCGGCAGTTATTAGTGATTAATTATCAGTATCTAACCTGACGAAAATGTATTTATTCAATGCTGGCTACAAAATATTGCATCTGCAGAAGAATTGATTGACAGGTCATTTTGAGGTGGCACCTGCATTTCTTGTAGTGTTACCTTCTGCACGTTCATTATAGATTTAGACCTCTGAGTGAAATAACTGAGTGCTGCTGGGATCACATCCAACATAAAAGCAAAATTAAATCAATAAAGAGAGACTAATCTCACAATCTGATCAGAATCACAATGCGCTTGGCGATGCACAACACATGACCTTCTGCAACCTCACTTCCAGACAATACACACTCACGCTTTATCGATCCCAATCAGCACATGATGCATTAAGAGAACTAATCCCATCCGAATAGAGCTCTTCACTATAATTAACCCCATCATACCTGATGCGCACATTTCTAAGCCCTCTAAATGATCCACATGATCAATACATTGGCGCTTCAGAATGTATTTTAATGATACATTCCAACGAACAGTGGATATAAAATTCATTCCCCCAGAACCCTGAGAGACAAATAACAACAGATTCGGTAAAGATCTGTGTATCGACTGGTGCTTTGGAGTGTATTACTCCACAGCCGAGCCGAGATCCTCCCTCGGTTCTCCCCTGAGATCTGAGATGGGAAACCCCATCGCTCCGCTGCCTCCGACAATCAGGAGAGTCTGGCCGCCGGCTCCGCTCTGATCGGAACTGACTGCGGGTCCGGTGCACCTTTAGCATCTCATTTGGAGGATGGCAGCACAATGTGGCCTGAAAGTCACACTCTCCTTGGGATAATCAATGCGAGCGGTCCGATAGCAGACACCTGAGGGATGTGCTCCGCTGGCCCGGCCAAGGCAAGGACTGAACCTCTGCTGAATCTGATTAGCTCGGGTGTTGCATTGTCAGAGGTGCGATCGATAGTTTGCATGCTTTCCACTAGTAAGCATCGGCACGTGCGTTTTTAGAATCCCTCGATCTTTTCATCTTTCCTTGCTGTTATGAACATGTGCAGTTATTCTCTATATCAGTGTTTCTAAACTCCCTGAAAGGCCTCCATTGTAGTCTTGTTTTCTTTCGGGGATGAACACGTCACAACATTCCTCATTTAAATAATTAATATGCATAATAAAGGGGCGGGGCCTGATTGAGTTAGTTAGTAGTAGTGCGGTAGCCCTCAAACTGTATACTCTTAGAAGAAAAGGTTCTATATAGAACCTTAAAAGGTTCTAGCAGCGCTACGTATTTGGAACCCCCAAAAGGTTCTATACACTCTTAAAAAAAGGGTTCCTCTGGGTTCTATATAGAACCCTGGGGTTCCATACTTGGCCAATAGAACCTTTTACCAAAAAAAAAAAAAAAACGGTTCTATATTTTGGAGTTCCATATATAAAGCGGAGGATGGAACCACTTCTGGTTCTAAATAGAACCATTTCTTCTAAGAGTGTATTCACTTTATAGCCCTTAATCCTGTAATTGTGGACGAATGTGGGCTCAGAGGACTCAGGTGTGATCCTAATTTTTATTTATTATAAATGTTATATCACTGTCTTCGATAAAGTTTTGTCTGTCCATTTATGGTGTATTTTTTTATTTTGGGGGTACTTTTGAATTTATTTACTCCAAAAAGTACCATATTTTCTATGTAAATTATGCTTATTTTGATGTTTCATTTTTTTTTAACTACATTAAAATATCATTCCAATAATTATTCGAGTTTAACCCTAAAGATGAAGTGACTTTGCACTTCAATGGAATATTGTTTGCTATAGTATAAGTCAGCATTTCCTTTCCGTAAGCTTGTTTACTTCAGAGTTCATGTGAGTTTTAGGCCCACACAAAATCTGAACGCTCCGCAGATGTCCGCAAGACATTTAGAAAGTTACACACGTCCCACACGTCCTGTGTGTTTGTTTATTAAATATTTAGGCTAATTTGATTATGATTTCTGCTAGGCCGGAGCAGATTTCTATGAGAATATATAGTAAAATATAATTTATTCCTGTGATCAAAGCTGAATCTTCATCATCATTACTCCAGTCTTCAGAGTCACATGACCCTTCAGAAATCACTCTAATATGAAGATTTGCTGCTCGAGAAATATTTCTGATTATTGTCAATGTTGAAACAGTTTTCAGATTTTTGTGTAAACTGTGATTATTTTTTTCCCCCGTAGTCTTTTACAGAAAATAAAGTTTAAAAGAAACAGCATTTATAAATACGGTGATTTTAGCAGTTTTCTGTGACTATACCGATCAGCTCTATTTCAGTAAAGAGTGGCGCTTGCTCAAATCCAGCAGAATTAAATCCACTTTCTGCTAAAAAAAAACCCAACAAAGGTCTCACCCGAGGCTGTTTATGAGCTCTTTTCTTCAAAGCATCACGAGCATGCTTTTACACACATCTAAAGAGCATTGGTGTGTGTAAGCAAGCCACATTTAGCACAGTGTGATTATTGATAATGAAACAACAGGAATTTTTAATTCCGAATTAATTAAGAGTCATAACTCCTCCTGACGCCATTCAAGATCAAATTACAGATTAGTCAGGATTGTGTTCATCACCTCAAGCTTTCTGTGGTGCATTTCAGCATCAAGTCGATGGACTTCGAGATCAAAATGACCGTCCGTCCGTTCCACATAAACAGAAGATCTAATGACCAGAGTCTGTGAACCAGAGCGGCGGGACGCGCTTGTAATTTCTCAAGCGTGATTCATTTGACAAGAGCGTGGGCTGATTTATTCTGCAGGCCTTCCGAGAGCCGGCGCTCCACACCTGCACGTCTCGACACACTTATCACGCCATGGAAAGGGTCAGAAAGCTGGAAGTCCAGCACATCATCCTTCTCGCAGACGCAGCGCGCTGAATTACGAGTTCCTTCGGTGACAAAATCATGTGTTGATTGATGACCAAGCCCAAAAAGCCAGGAAATTATATTTTTTTACAGTCCCTTTAAATTATGATTGGAATATTTCATGCTTTTTCTTTCCCCACGTCTTTTGGTCTTTGTAAAGAGAACATATCTGCAGGCAGCAATTACGGGGACGAGAACACCGCTGGAACGGCCATTGTAAGGTCACAATGTGCAAATGCATTGCCGAGATAATGCCTCTGTGCTGTTTAGCATCTTCATTAAGGTTTCATTAAGATGAATTGCAAAAAAAAAAAAAAAAAAAAAAAAAAAAACCCATCTACTTACTCAGCTTAGAGCTGGGAGCTTTTTATGAATATGATCTCAGGCAATTTTAAGTGGTTCAATAATGCTGAATCTGTTCAAATGGCACAACTAGAGCTGGAGGTTTGAAGTAAAAATCACATTACTTTAGATTTCAAAACAATAATGACATTTTGGATTATACACAGTTTGACCAGTAGGTGTTGCCTATAGGAATTACTAAATAAGTACTTCACGACTACTAAAAAAACTGTTCTTTATAGTATGAATGTGTGTAGTACGACACTCTACAAATTACTGGGTTCTTTTAACCCAACTTTGGGTTAAATATGGACGAACCCAGCCACTGGGTTACATTTTTTTATTACATTTTTAACCCAACGTTTGGGGTTGTCCATTTTCGACCCAAAGTTGGGTTATTTTTAACCCAACGTTTGGGGTTGTCCATTTTCGACCCAAAGTTGGGTTATTTTTAACCCAACGTTTGGGGTTGTCCATATTTGACTCAAAGTTGGGTTATATTTAACCCAACGTTTGAGGTTGTCCATTTTCGACCCAAAGTTGGGTTATTTTTAACCCAACGTTTGGGGTTGTCCATATTTGACCCAAAGTTGGGTTATATTTAACCCAACGTTTGAGGTTGTCCATATTCAACCCAAAGTTTGGTTATTTTTAACCCAACGTTTGGGGTTGTCCATATTCGACCCAAAGTTGGGTTATTTTTAACCCAACATTTGGGGTTGTCCATATTCGACCCAAAGTTGGGTTATTTTTAACCCAATATTTGGGGTTGTCCATATTCAACCCAAAGTTGGGTTATTTTTAACCCAACATTTGGGGTTGTCCATATTTGTACCAAGTTGGGATAAAATAACCCAGCATTTTTAGGGTGCACTCTAAAAAATGTTGGGTTGTTTCAACCCAAATTTGGGTAAAATATGGACAAACCCAAATGTTGGGTTAAAAACGCAATAAAAAAAATGTAAATTGGGTTAAAATTAGAAATGACATTTTTTAACCCAACATTTGGGTTTGTCCATATTTTACCCAAATTTGAGTTCAAACAATCCAGCATTGTTATTGGTTTCCACAAAAATCTGAAGCAGCACAACTCTTTTCAGCAATGATAATAATCATAAATGTTTATCGAGCACCAAATCATCGTATTTGCATGATTTCTGAAGGATCATGTGACACTGAAGACTGGAGTAATGATGCCGAAATTTATCTTTGATCACAGGAATAAATTATATGCGTCTACATATTCACACACTCTAAAAATGCTGGGTTGTTTTAACCCAACTTTGGGTCAAATATGGACAAATCCAAACGCTGGGTTAAAAATGTACTTAAAAAATTTAACCCAATGGCTGAGTTTGTCCAGATTTGACCCAAAGTTGGGTTAAAACAACCCTGCAATGTTTAGAGTGCATAGATAACAGCTATTTTAAAAATCTTGCCAACCCCAAACTTTTAAACAATAGTATATGTATGTTTTTACTCCATTAGCATTTCCCCCCTTTATTCAAGCATAAATCTTAAACAAGAAAAAGCACTTTTCCATCATAAAATATAATAAACTGAACTCAATCCTCTGAAAGCTTATGCAATTTTTCAAAGGATATGTATGTTTAAGCAGATGTGTAGGGAGCGCACAAGTGTTGCTGTCAGTCTAAGTGACCCATTTATTTGGTTGAGGGTTGTGTCTTGTTCCTCGCGTTCATGCTAATGACTGAGGGGGGAAGGTTGGTGACTCACATGTTTAACAGCACTGTCAATATCCTCTCATTTTCCATCCCCCGCATTCTCCCTCTCTGTTCTCGAACACTCGTCTATCTCTCGCAGTCGTTTCTGCCCCCGCTCAATCAATACAGGTCAGCAATAATGCATGAGTCGAGCCAGGCTCCTCCGTTCCCGTCCGTGCGTTGCTGATGTTAAACATCGTGCTTCCGTTTTGTACCTTTATGCATTTCCCCGAAACCACCTGGATGTATTTCTAGACATCGTATTTATTCCTGCAGCCCGAAGCGCCGCGAGGGAACTCTGGGAAATTATTTTCCATCTGTGTTTAACTCGACTCTCCCTCTCTTTCTTCTCCAAATGTATTTTCCACAAACATTCTGCTCCATTTTGGTTAGAGGACTGTTAAAATGTTGAGTTTTCTCGAGTCTGAAATGAGCTACGGTGAAGGGAGAGAACATTTCAAACTTCACGGGTTAGTTCACCCAAAAATGAAAATGATATCATTAACGACTCTCCCTCGTGTCGTCCCAAGCCCGTCAGACCTCCGTTCATCTTCAGAACGCAGTTTAAGATATTCTAGATTTAGTCCGAGAGCTCTCCGTCCCTCCATTGAACTGTCCTTGTCCAGAAAGGAAATAAAGACATCATCAAAGTAGTCATGTGACATCAGTGGGTTATTACAATGTTTTGAAGCATCGAAAATACATTTTGGTCCAAAAATAACCAAACTACGACTTTATTCAGCATTGTAATGTCTTCCGGTTCTGTTGTGGATCCGCGTTCAGCTGACGTAAGACGCGTGTATTCAGCTTTCAGTGACAGGTTTTGTGGTCCATGGTCATATTTACTCTCTTTGGCTTTCAATAATCCTTGTTTGTTCGATTATTGCGTGTTCCTTAATTTGCTTATAGCTTTTTTTTATGTATTTCTAAGTCTAATTCTTTTCTGTACAGCACTTTGGTCAGCCTTGGTAGTTTTTAAATCTGCTTTATGAATAAATATTGTATTGTTTTGAAGAATGTTGAAAACCAAACCACACTGAAGCCCATTGACTACTTTAGTATGGCCAAAATAAATAGAAATATTTGATCCTCTTCAGAAGAAAGTGAGTTTTGAAAAACAACAGAGCTGTCATTTCACTGTAAAAAAAAAATATTTTCATGATTTGTAATCATAACATTTTTTTCTTATGTCAAATCAACTTAAATAATTCATGTAGTTCATTCATACGACATAATATTTTGAATTTCTGATGATTAATCTCCTTCATTGTATTAACTCAATTTTTCCATTTCAGTGAACTTAAAATTAAGGCAACCAGGTTACTTAATTTTTTAAGATAAACTAACAATATTTTTTTAAAGTGTATTTAATATTATCATTTCACTGGATTATCAAAAAAAAAAAACAATACCAAATGATAATTTACTAATTAAAATATATTGTCACTTTAAATGAAAACATCTGTTCAAAATGAAAAAAAGTCTGTTCTGCTCTCCAAAGCTGCATTTATTTGATCAAAAATACAGTGAAAATCTGAAATATTATTACCATTTAAAATAAGTGTGCTCTATTGTTATATATTTTAAAATGTATTTTATTCCTGTGATCAAAAGCTTCATTACTCCAGTCTTCGGTGTCACATGACCCTTCAGAGAGACTCCATTTCCACAAACTTTACATAACACGAGAGCGTTGCTTCTTCATCTCTTCCCACTCACCCGACACACTCTAAAAAATGCTGGGTTGTTTTAACCCAACTTTGGGTCAAATATGGACTAACCCAGCCGTTGGGTTAAATTTTTACATTACATTTTTAACCCAACATTTCGGGTTTGTCCATATTTGACCCAAAATTGGGTTAAAACAACCCAGCATTTTTTAGAGTGCACTAATAACATGGCAGGAGCCGTTCTGAAGCATCTCTGCGTGAAGTCTGGGATGTGCGACCCCACGGGGAGAGCGAACTCGTCCTTCGAGGGATTACGACCCTGTTGATGTGCCAAACGTGTCTCTTAATTAAACACAGAGGCGAACGTGGTCCGAACGCGGCTCTCCACCGCATCTATTAGCCAATGCCCCGCTGCTTTAAAATGTTGTTGGGTGTGAGTATGAATGAGATGCTGTATTACTAGCGAAACAGATTTAATTAAGCATGACGAATGAAGTGATGTAGCACTTCACGCCAAGACAGAGCGAGTCGGATTAAGAAGTCATGCTAGAGGGATCATAGGACTCTCTAAAGGCACATTTTTATTGCGTGAATAGTGTGTTGCCTACATAGTGAGCGTTTTAAGGCAACATATGATCATGCTTCCTTCTAAGAACTTCGTAGGCTAGATTTTAAAGGAAACATAGCATGCATGTTTTGATGTTTGGTGGAGAATGTCATTTTAAAGTCATAACAGCATTCAAGATGGCGGATATAGCAATAACAGCACGCATATTCAGAATAGGATACTCGCTCACACACTATCATTCAAAAATTTCAACAATGATAATAATCAGAAATGTTTATTGAGCATCAAATCATCATATTAGCCCTTTAACTGACTTCTCGACCAAACGGTTGAGCACATTTTGAGTCACTATATTTCATTGAGAGGAGTGACTCAAACTGATTGAGCCATCTCTATCATCTGGTTGAGGTATATTATCCCAAAATAAAATCCACTAGATTTCAGTGTCACAACAGCACTCGTCACAACACTTCTTCCAACATGGATGTCAGAAACAAATAAATGTGAACTATTTTTGGTGAAATTTTGCAAGCTAAGCATTTTTTTTTTACATATTACACTGTAAGAGCCTTAAAGGAATAGTTAGGGTTAGAGCTGATAATTTACTCGCCCCCATGCCATCCAAGATGCCCATGTCTTTCTTTCTTCAGTCGAAAAGAAATTAAGGTTTTTGATGAAAACATTCCAGGATTTTTCTCCATATAATGGACTTCAATGGGAACCAAACGGTTCAAGGTCCAAATGAGAGTTTCAGTGCAGCTTCAGCTTTGCATCACAGAAATAAATTATATTTTACAATATATTCTCATAGAAAACAGCTATTTTAAATTATAATCATATTTCATGATTTTACTGTATTTTTGATTGGATTACTGCAGCCTTGGTGTGCAGAAGAGACTTAAAAAAACAAGAGAAAGAGAGAAAAAACATTTAAACTGTAATGTAAAATGTCTAATTTTATACTGTATACTATCATACTAAAAACAATAGTATGTGAATCACAAAGCATGGTATTTTTGTGTCACATGACCTCATTACACGTAAACATTATTTTGCATTTTTTATCTAATTTCATATTTAGGCCTACACTGTAAAAAAAATATTACAACATATTTTCTTTTGTCAAATCAACTTTATAGTAATTTATTTAGTTGAGATAACTTTCTGATTAG